>NW_019384606.1:349057-431639 GCF_000671375.1 Centruroides sculpturatus | reverse complement strand
AAGCCTAACGAAGACTATTGTATCGTTAAAAATTATTTTTTTATTTTGTACAAACAAAATAAATTTATTGAAAAATATAAAAATAATAAAAAATTATATTTCAGATGTTAATTTAGTATCAAAAACGTAAAATATTTGAGTAGCCTGAGAAATAGCCGAAGATTGCAGCGCCACAGCACTAGCGGAAATTTAAATTTGCCGACTGGAATGCTTTTGGATAACGGACATTTCGGATAACCAGCTTTCGGATAAACGACGCTCTACTGTATATTGATTTTACATAATTTGACTTATAAAAATATCATCAATTTTGAAATATTTTGTAGAAAGTTAACAATTTAAATTATATAAAATGATGAAGCTAAAGATAGTTTACAATAAACTGAAAAACACACTTAAAACTTTTTTATGTAGTTATCAGGGTCTTTTATAATAGTGGTTATTTATTATCTTATTAATTAATTAATACCCGTATAAAAGTACATAAATATATATATTAAAAAAAATTAAAAAGTATTTTTCAATATATTTTTCTATTTTATTTTAATTTAATTTTAAAAACTATTTAAACTTTAAATTAATATTAAATAAAGTCATAGAATCAATTTTAATAACAACTATTTTAACTAATTTACTACAATATTACAATTAGATCTAGTTTTTGAAGACTCCATATCATTGATTTATACTTACCATTAAAAACTTTTCTTTTAACTTAATTAGTTTAGTATCTTCATTTCCTTCTATTTTATTCATTTATTTTTGTTAAATTTTTATATTGCTGATATATAATACTAAAAATGCTGACTTAAATTAAAAAGTTTGGTAGAATCTTTTCTTTCCTAACTATACACCTAAAGCTACAAGGTATATAAATCGTAAGAGTAGTAGTAGTTAAATGGGAAAATGATTCAAACCTTGCATCCAAATGCCATCAACTTGAGTATACATTCAAGGAGGAACAGTGTCGTAAATGCCTCATTCATGTAGCTTAATATGTCTAGATACAGATCACTGGCGTAGTGGTACTATTGGCGTCGAATTGAACAATGGGGAGATGAGAAAAAAACAACACCAAATCAGAAAACAAGGTGGTATAGGTTGAAAAATAAATCAAGAGAGATAGATAGAGAGAGAGAGAGAAAAACATTTAAACTGAATGTCCAATTGTCACAGGGATTTTAGGAGTTTTGATTGATTATCTTTCAGCGAAATTATTGCAGACATTAAAAAAACAAAGCAGACGATTATTTCTTTAGTTTTACATCCAAGATGAATACATTATTATAGCATGCTAAGGTTTTGATGTTTCCATCTAGGATGAAAAACTATTAAAATTCAATTACAAAAAATTACCTCTGCTCCAAATTCTATTAATTTCCTAATTTTTTAAAAAAATCCTTGGTCAATTTTTTAAAAAAGAAAAATATAAACAATGCTTAAATTATTAATATCTATAATTTTTTTGAAGTTTAATAACCTATTATTTGAGCAGAGATTTCAAACATAGCAAACAAAATTATTCTAATATAATCATATATTCATATCACATGCTCTAAACACACATTCCAATTTATTTTTTATGCATGCTGTTTTTTACATAATGACATTATACTCTAAAGGATTCTCACTTCATAAAAATAAAAGAGTAAGACAATTCAAATCAGTATATTTGGACAAGTATGCAATTGATAAATCATGCAATATCATCATGCAATATTTGTGCATTTAAAGCAAGATGCATTTGAGACTGAAAAAACATTGAATAAGATGGGAAATTTGGGATTTTGACAATCTTTGGTATGCTTTTTGATACAGTATAGAATTCTGTTTAGATCCATCATTTGATACATCAACTTGGTATACCTTCTCTGATTCTAACATACCTGTAATATTAATTTCAAACCACTTCTGGTTTTCTTTTATGCTAAATGTGCTTTAAGGTTGTATTCAACTGGAAAGATATATATCCAGCATTTAAGAAGAAATAATAGATGTAATAATGAAGAACATTTAAGAAACATGAATAAATAAAATAATAGGTACATATGGAAAGGACTTAGGCTCAATGATGGCGCTATGCATACACGCAAACATACCAGCAGCACATACCATAGTTGTGTGTGGTCACACATGAACGCGTATTTATAACGCATGTCACATGCAGCAAATGAGCACCCTGATAGGCCAAGACAATTTAAAAATAAATAAAGAAAGAAAGAAAGAAATTATAGGATTGGAAGGGTCAATATTAATTTGCATAATATAACCAAAACTGTCTTTTATATGTCATTGTTCTAAAATTCATAAATATTAAGTAAAGGCAAAACAGAAAATTGTGTGAATAGCATGAGATCAATTTATACAGGTATAATTTACAATATAATTATTATTTAATACACAATAACTTTCCGAAATGTTTTAAAATAGTGTGTATTTTAAAACATTTTATTATGTTAGTATTTATTAATAAGACTGTTAATTGAATTGATCTCTTATAAACAGCTATTGTCACAAATAAATAAAATTTGATTTGGTAAAAAGAAAAAAAGTTATTTAAAATCTACAGACCCTTTCCAATCCACAAAAAAGTGCTTAAAGGCTCATTTAGCTTTAGCTTGAAATAATAACCCTTTGAATGGTTTGAAGAAAAATTGGCCACAATAACTTTGTTTATCATGTCATTTAATTTGTTTAAAAAATTCATTCAAAGGGTTAAGATAGGAAACTAAAATTTCCCAATTCTTACCCTGATTCCAAATGCCAATAACTTCAGAGAACATTCAAGGGTAAATAGTGCAGTGAAGGCGATATTCATGTAGTGCAGAGTGTCCCTGTACAAGTTGGTTTGATTGTAATACTAGAGCAGTGAGACACAAAAAAGACCTTCAAAGTGGGCCAAATATCAACATTCGTTTCTTTTTCTTAATCAACAAACATTCTAACTCTTGCACATAAAATTAACAAAGAATCAAGGATTAAGAATGAGGTTTATAGAAAGATACAATATAGTATAAGAAAAGCAGTGTTATGGAAAGTTTTATTATTTGAGTACACAAACAAAACTTAGGAATGGGATTTCAATAATCACATATATTATCAAAACAAATAATAGCAGTTTTTCAAAAATGCTATTATTTTTCTCATTCATAGGCTGTTTTGATTAAATTCACATAAAAAGATATCTTTATTTTAGCTCATATCATTGTTTTTCAAATTACAAATCATCTGAACTGAAACAAACCTAATAAGTTGTTTAAAATATTTTATAACATTTTTGAACATGATGTTTTTTTTATACTAAATAAAAATGTATGTATTATTATTTTTTATAGAATTAAGATTCATAGCATGAGATGTAGAATATTACTAGTAAGATAAATGAAGATAAATATATCATATCTTATTTTCAGTATCCTACATATCAATGCATTCAATTTTATTTAATAATAATAAAAAAATCAGAAAAATATAGATTATATTTAAAACATAACTGGAAGTAATTTCTAGAAATATATCATATTTCTTATTCAAGAAACTTTTAGATTATATATAGTGTATACAGAATCATCTATTGATAATTATACATTTTAATATTATAATTCTTCATATTTGATTCAATAATACATATTTTAAAATCAAATTATTTAAACTTCTAACAGAAGTATAGCTAGATAATTAGCTAGCACTAGGTCATCTACTGATACAGGAAAATACATTATATGCTCTTTATAATGATATTTTTAACATTTATTTTCATAGATAAATTATAAGCAAAATACTGTACACAATTTTACTTATCTAAATTAAATTCAAATTTTGCATAGTAGCTTATATAGTTGATAAAAATGAAATTAAGCTTTTTAATTTAGTTGCTCAAAAATGTTAATGACGACTTATTTACAGTTTTTGAAATTAATAATAATGTGTAGAACTTTGAAATAAGTTTTCAAAACAGCCCATGTTTAGTATAAAACTTTTAAATGTTTATCTGGTGCTTTCATTTTCAAAAATTTACTTATAGTTTTAATTAAGGATTTCAATGTGAAGACTAAATAAACATTGTGGCCATTTTGGGTGCAGTGATATTTTGATCAGATGAATCTACATATGCAATCAAGTGTTAAATTCAGGCAGATTTAATTTTTTTTCTTTTTTTTTGTGAAAGAGAAAGACAGAAACAAGTAGAAAAACTGTGATGTAGTTGCTAAGCTTAGTCACAAAACCATGATCATGCGGTATTATCTTTCTTACATGAATTCTGTAACATGCCACTTCACCATAATCTGAATTTTTTCAACAAACTTCTTATATTCTCAGTTGCAACATCCCCATTTTAAACAACTTAATGGTCATTTTTTTAATAAACAAATTGTTAATAAATTGAGTATGAAGTATATTAATATTCCATCAAATTTTTAATAGTTTGAGCTGAGACCTTTTCTAATATCCTAATTTCATCTATTGTTTATGTTAATATTAAAATTGTGGTGAAAAGTAAGCATTTTTAAGAATGTATTGTATGCCCACAAACATTTTTTTAATGTTTTCTTGTTTATCATTTAACCATCATTGACAGTTGTTGCAGTTAACTTGTTGTTATACATTAATATCTAATTATAAATTATCTACCAGTACATCAAATTACTCAGAGTAAGATAGTAGCAATAATATACTTTTTACACACTGTGAGAATTTTTGATACTAGCACCACAAACTATATTATATACTACAGTAGAGCATTGATTATCCGACCCCCGATTAACCGTCACATCGGTTAACCGATTGTTCTAGTCAGCAAATTCAAATGTCCGCTAGTGATGTGGCGCTACAATATTTGGCTATGTCTTGGTTACTTTAATAGTACTTTTACGTGTTTTAGCTGGCAACACTGGCTCGACCATGAAAGGGAGCCNTGGCGCCCCCCCCCAAACTGTAGCCCCTGTGCGAACAATAAAGTCAAAGGAACCATACCCCTACTCGCGATCCTTCGCGAGATATAAGCCCCTGAAATAATAAATTCCTATTACAAATATACTGAATTATTTATATTGTTATATTGACCAAATAATAATTTATGGGCCAAATGAATAATAATAATTTATATTGTTAATTTAAATAATAATTAAAATTGTTAATTTGAATGTTTGAAATATGACACGATATGGGCGCCTCTAGTGTCCGTTATCAAACAGTTACGCAGACGGACACCCGTTGAATGGGTTATATATATAGATTATTATAGTTACTCTACTTCAGAATTTTATTTTATTATATTTATATTATTTTATTCTGTTAATTCTTTGATTTAATTATAAAAATTAACAATGTAGAGTATTCTACTTTAAAATACAATCAGAATTTAATTTTTGTGCCTTAAAGTGTTGTAATAAAATTTAATTTTAACACTTTAATATATGAATCTGTTGATAGTGCTCTCCTTTATATTTAATCAGATATTTACTTTTTTTCATCACATTTCATTCTACTAATGAAAAATTTCTTATGTTCACAGTTTTCATTTCCAGTTTGTTTATAGTCTAATGAATAGTATTTCATATAAACAGAGTTTTAAATGAAAAAAAGCTTTAAAAAAATTTCAGTCAGATTCAAAAGATCAAAAACTTGTGCAAAGTTAAACATTATTTGAAAAATTCATAAAAATATGCATACTGGTTTTCAAGTAATTTATTGTGGTAAAGCATATTTTATTCAATTTACTCTTTTGGGAAAATAACTGCATAATAAATGTCATTTTATAACTTATTTTTTGACAGAAAATTAGAATTGTGTCTTAAAATAAAGACTTAGAATATACAAAAGTGTTAGAATTACAGAAAAAATAATTAATAATTATCACAGCAGCATCTCTTAAAAATAGTATTTAATCAGCTGAAATATCTTTACAAAGTAGCAAAGCTTTATTATTTCATTAATATATCAAAAGCACAGAAAAGAATAATTAGATGTTACCCATTTTATACAATTTATACAATTTAAGTTGAATTGTATAAATTCTTAATGTACTACAATTAAAATCATCTTGTGTAAATGTACTATATTTAAAATAATCTCATAAATAACTGCTAAACTTTCAGATTCTTCTTAACAAGTAAAAACAAAAATAAAATTAGTCTAGAAAATTATAAATTGATATTTTATCTCAAAACTCAATACAATAATAACAAACATTGTTTGATTAAGAGATACAGAGATGAATAAACAAAATATTAATTTGCAAAACTTTAATTTGCTATTTGCTACTAAATTTAACTTTAATTTTTACTCTCATAATAAACGTTGCTCTTCATTTGTTAATGAGCTTTTAATTATAAAAAAATTTGTCATTCCAGAAGGATACCAGGTAATTTTTATGGATATTTCTGATTATGCAGTTTTTCATTACAAAAAAAATCATTATTGTTTCATAGACTGTTATTTAATGCCTGGATTATAATTATAGCAATAAATTATTGGTTACATAATGATTCAAAATTTTTATCTGTCATTACATTTATCTCAAAATGACTGTAATATATCCAAACATACTGTTTTCTGAGCATTTAAAAATAACAACATTAAACATATCTATTATAAACTTTCATGTATATTATATTATAAACTTTCTAATATAAATTTTAAGTAATAAATTATAAATTTATATCAAGATTTTTCATTAACTAATAAATTCATTGTTTCAGCAATTCATAAATTCTTAGTCTTTATTATCAGTAATCTGATAATAAAGACTAGGAAATGAAGTTAGATGTCTCTGTAGTAATCAACTAATCACTTCTTATCACTACTAATGATTCTATGACATTCACTACATATTCTATGACATTCAGAGCACTGAGCAGTTACTATCTATAATGTGCAATATAATATTAATTGGATTTGTATATTTTATTTTAATGTATTTCATAAAATAAGAATAATCTCAAGCATATACTTCATGAAAATTTTATGCATTTTAAACAAAGGCATTCTTTATAACTTTTAAATTATTTATTTTCATTTTTGGAATTTTATGTTGTTTTAATATTTTTTTCCTCACCTTATCCTTTTAGCTCATATTTTTTTTTTATATTGTTATGGGTTTTATTATTACATGGGGTGAAAATCTTTAGTCTCAATCAGACTTTTCCTAATATAGATAAATAAATAAAAATTCTATCTTAGGCTGTAAAAATTTATTAATTTTTTACATTGCAGAATCTTTTGAATCAGAATCTGAATCTTTACCAGAAGGTAATTAAAAAAAACAAATACTTTTTATTTGATCACATCAATAAAGCTTTTTTAAATTACTTGCATATAATCTGAGAATTCAGACTCACTAAAAGTACCTAGTATGTTCATCCACACCATTTTACAATTTAGATATGGAGAAAATTTATTACATTTAACTGCTTTTTCTTTCTACATCAAATTATAAATGCAAAAATTAAAGATTTGTTCATCTATTGTTGCTAATTATTTAAATATTTAGTCTATGCAATAGTAATGATGTTATTTACAGAACTTTTATATTTCTCAGCAAGGCAATGCACAGAACCCTGGTAAAGTTGAATGTAAACAACTGTCATTTCAAGCAAACTAAGAAACAAAGTTTCTAGTTAAATATATATTTTTAACTCAATAGTGTTACTGAAGGAGAAATGATTATTCTTCCATTGACACTGGATTAAAGAGGTTTAAATTATAAAATATATTAATTGTTCAATTAATATTTTCTGTAAATCAAATAAGTTTAATCTATGAAACAATACAAAATATAAGTGAAGAATTAGAAAACTATATTAAAAAAATATATAAATCTACAATTTCTTGTATTTCTTACAAAACAAATAGATAATAAAATATTTTAAATATTAATTTTACTATATTAAATAAATTTGTGATGATAAATAGATAATTCAGAAAAGTGCCATTTATTTTGCTAAAACAATTCTAAAAAATCCTATAATAAAAGTAATAAACATTTTCAAAATAAAAAGAAAATTAATATGAAACACCACACAGTCTTCTAGCAAATAATATGTAATGGAATCAACTAAAAATAAATTTCCTAAATTTAGAATCTCTGCTAACATTCTGTAATGATGAACTACACTTGGTGCAGGCCCAGAAAGAGACCATTTTTAATTGATTCCAATACTTATTATTTTCTGGAAGACTGTGTTTCTGGAATACTTATTAATTTTTCTACATACCAGCTTTTGGAGACATATAAAAAGAAAGTGATGATGATAACAAAAGAAGAAACGTTCATTTTTAAAATACCTTAAATTATACATTTGATTAACAGAATATTTCTACTAGAAAAGGCTATAATGTTTTCACTTGAATTATAGTTTAATATTAAGCATATCTATCAATTTCTTAATCATTAACTGTAAACAAAATTTATCAATTATTCAGACATTTTTTAAATACAATCATCAAATCTTTTAATCAGTAACTTTTTATACCTTTTATACTAAAAGCTTGAGTATAAATTAAACAATTTAAATAATAACAATAAACTATATTCATTAAAATGACCATTAAGTTGATAAAAATAAATCACAAAAACTAAAAGCATTAATAACGTTTCCAAATACTTCAAACTGATGATCTGCATGCACGTGAAAATGTCCTCCAATTTGAAGTGTCTTATCTTCATACTGAAGAAAATTTAGGCACTTTCTTTATAATTAGCACCATACTATAAATATGTAGCAATGATGTTAGTGCATATGCTGTAATAACTCTGAAAGCTCGGGCATATCAGTCAGTCAACTTCCATATAAGTCATGCTGGGAAGAATTAGATGAGAAAATGCAGAGAAACTATGATCAGATAGTAAAGAATAATCTATAATTTTAATCATCTTGTTACGTGCAAATAATCAGGGAATAAATTTTAACATTAAATTAACAGTGATTCTCAAGTGCTTGACAGTTAATCATATATTTGAGAATCCACAATGAAAATTTTTCTCATCTACTTAATATTTTAAGCCAATTATTAATTAATCAAATTTTTAAATCTCTGTCCAAATGTTGACTCCTATTGATTAATAATATTTATTTAATGAAATAAAGATAATCATTATCAAATAAATTTATGTTCCATTTTCAAAGAAATATTGTTAAACAACATGCAATTTCCCAAAGAATGGAATCTGAAGAGAAACATAACCCATGAAAATTTTATATTTTACATCAAATATTCAAATTATTAAAACAGATTATAAATTTCATAAACATATTTTTTTATAAATAAAACTTACCTTCATCATAAGTAGTAAAGTATTGAGCACAATTAATATCATAATACAATATTCAAAAATAGTTGATACAACTACTTTCCAAATTTTATATTTGATACCATATTTGTTTTTGGGCATGTACCTCTGCAGAGGCTTTGCTTGTATTGCAAAATCAATACAAGATTTCTAGAAAAAAAAAATTAATTTAAAAATTAATAAAAAGAAAAAACATATCAGAAAAAAATAACAAAATTATGATGATTTCTTTCATTAAAATTTTTATAGTAAGTTAACCAGATTTCCTGCTTTTTTGTATAAATGCACTACTACAAATGAAAAAGGCTTCAAACCAACACAAATGCACAGATAACAATATCTGGTGGAATGCTATGCAAGCCAGCTGTTTATGCAGAGCTGGCTTGCATAAACAGATTGTTAATTTTCAAAAATTAACGATCCAGTTATTAATTTATTGAGAACCAATATCATGTTAACAATATTGATCAGTTAAAGCAGAGCTAACCAGATCAGCACCCAAGAAAAAGCATACCCTATAACAGGGGTGTCCAACCCGCGGCCCAAGGCAAGTTACAATGCGGCCCAATAAACGTGTAAACAAAACCAACAAATTTTAAATTAAATTTAATTTATTTATTTCAACGGCATAAACTCAAAAAAGAAGTTTCACAAAGCTGTAAATCTTTATATGTCTTTTACTTTTGAGTCGAAAGGAAATATTTTCAAATACTTGGAAATGTGTGAATGAGGAAAGAATACTAAATAAATCTAAAGTTGAGACTCGAAGAATTATAGTCCCAAATTCGAGGAAAGGAGAGAAAGGCCAAAAGATAAAACGTAGTGAGAAAGATTAAATAGACTTTCTGTTATGCAAATATGGACCCTTAATTTTCCAACTTTCCTCACTTCTTTATCTTTTGTCCTTTCTCTCCCTTCCCCGCATTTGGGTCTATAATCCTTTGAGTCCAACTCCGGCTTTATTTAGTATTTATTCCAGGTTTGCATGATTTGGCTACTTTGCGCCAAAGTTGGCTACCCGTTTTTTAGTTTGCCGTAAAAAATATCATTTGGCGCATTGGCTATTTTTTGGGCTACATCTTATTTATAAATATATTAGTCGAATAAAAATGCATTTTAAAATGGTGTTTTGTCAATTTTTATTAATTAGAGACCCAAATATTTGTGTTTTTCAAATACATTTTTGTTCGTCTCCTTTATAATAAATGAATTTATCCATTTCTAAGTAAAAATTAGAAGTGTCTGTAGAAGTAATTTTTTAATATATCCTTTTTTGTGATAAAGATTTAATACTTATTACTATAATCTAGATATGTTAATTCTTAAATATACAAGTATATTTAAGGATTGGGCCACAAGTATATATAATACACTTGTGGCCCAAAACTCCATGACATTTTCCAATGTGGCCCAGAGAAACAAAAAGGTTGGACACCCCTGCCCTATAACATTTTTAGGATAAAATTTTAGAATTCAGTTCAGTTAGTTATCAAACTTCCAAACACATGCACATGTTCAAAGTTAATAATGAAAAACAGACTTATGCGAACACCACTTAACAATGGTGCTAGATGCTTCTATAAAATTTGATACAATAGAAAAGCAATAAAAATATTCTTAGATATCTGATAAAAATTTCATTGTTTAACACACAAAAAGATAAAAACTCCAAAAATGTTCTTTATCTTTTAATGCAGATACATCAGTAATATATAAATTTGTAAAAACAAATATTTAAGTTTTTTTTTACATCCAAAGAATAGTTTTTTATTTTTATTTCATTTTTCATAGTGAGTCATGTCTAAGTTTTTGACCTAACATACTGCTTTTTAATTTCAAGATCTGGTCACTTTATTTATATTTTTATATTAATTATCAATTATGTTTTAATGTATCATTATTTTTTAACTTATTTGTCTTTGTGTAAAATGACTAATGCATACATAATTAAATCACAATTAAATTTAATAATCAATATGAAAACCATTAATAGTATTTTTTTATAATGGCACAAGCAGGTAAAACTAAATATAATGGCACAGAACAGATTGAAATTATAATAATTATACAATTAACAATTTTCTAATTCTCTTTTTAATTTATTGTATGTCATTATGTTGATTTTTCTGAGATTTCACATTTTTCTGACAGCATATTCTATGTCCCATTTTGTTTTTTCTGTAAGAAATTTACTTCCACTCAAGTATTTCTTGTCAATGAGTAAATGAATAAGTGAATAAATTTACTATATTAGCTATACAGTTTGGTTTTGTTTTATACAGGGGGTATTACATGGTTGGCAAGTAGTGCATAAAATGAAATTCCATGTAAATTTTTGCTCAATCTCAAGTAGTCCCAGATGATTACCTAGACACTTATAACTTGTATTCATAAGTAGAAAAATGAACCAACCAGGTTATTCAGTGAGTAATTTAATTATGAAGAACTAAATAGCACTATTTAGTTCTTCATGTTCAGAATGTCAGAAGCTGTAGTAGTATGGGATTTGCTGACTTAAAAGTCAGAACCAATGGCACTAAGTATGTTATACATTGATTTTATTGTAGTATGTTATACATTGATTTTATTGTCTTTCAAAAAAAATGGTGATAGGAAGATGTTGCTGATTTTATTTTAATTCGCTGAACATAGTTTACATGGTCTTAAAATATCAAATCACTTGGTATTTTAAGACCATGTAAACTATGTTCAGTGAATTGCAGGACCATTGAGAACTTATATTGGATCCAGGGCATAGAGCAAAAACCATATTCTGGTCATCATCTCTCATCTCTGAGAAACAGTGTCTACATCACAAGCCAGTCACTGATTGGCTAATCATTTGTTTATGTCTCGAGAGATTATCACATCTCTCCAAACGCAATTCTGGACAACTTTTTTTCTCAAAGACTCTATCATCTCCCAGAGATGAGCAAATAGACATCTTTCAACTGATCTTTTGTCTTCTGCCTCGATTTTGTTATATCCAATATGGATGACTGGATGCTACTCACGCTGCACAATTGCATTAGAGAATGTTCTCTATCTCAGGAAAAAATATTTTGAGAAAGATAATTCTTCCAATTTTTTTGAGTGCCTACTTGGGAACACCACTGACTCCATCTTTTTTTAATGATCCTACATCAATTACTGAACTATTGATAATATGATGTTAATCTTATCCATCTTTCCAAGTATTTTTTGAAATATTACCATCTAATTTCTCCTTAACTAAGTATGTACATGTACACTTTTCTCAGGTTATTAAAATTTGTATTTGTTAAGAGACGTTACCAGATACAATTTGTAGGCCTGGGAGTGCCATTTCCCCTCTGAAAAAGTGAGAAAAGCGAGTTGAAATACAGAAAAAGTGAATAAAACGTGAGTGCAATAGTGACAAAACAAAGTGAAAACATGGAAGAAAACTCAGCAAAATAGCAGTAAAAGTTGTTATTTTCTTTTTATTCTGTTATGATTAAACACATTTTAAAAATGTATGTATATGTATGTACAGTAGCCACTCATTATATCGTGCATTTTTGGTCCCCTTATTTTAAAAGCATTTGAGTCAATAAATTTTAAATTACCAATTGTCACTGAATTTCTATTTGAAATGAAATATGGTATTTTATTTCTACTATTGTCCTTGAAACTACCACTGAAGGTGAAACAATAAATTCGTCAAGATCTAAATATGCAGAACAGATGGATAGATCGATTATCATTTGTTTCCTTTTAATATAAAAGTTGTTTATTTATTAGTTTTAAGTACTGTCTCCTCATTTACAAGTTTCTATAAATTCAAAATTTCACATCTTTATGTGAATTAACGGTATTGTGTCAATTCACATAAAGGTGTGGGCATAATATGTAAGAAAAAGATTTCTTTAATTCTGAACGGAAAGTTCAAAAATTTTTATACAGTAGTAACTTTATTTTGCTTTTTAGAGAATTTTTGCTCTGTAATTTTATAAGTTTTGATGTTCTATTGTATATTCAATACCTATTTTTAAAAAT
The DNA here is from genome assembly GCF_000671375.1 of Centruroides sculpturatus. NCBI lineage: Eukaryota > Metazoa > Arthropoda > Arachnida > Scorpiones > Buthidae > Centruroides > Centruroides sculpturatus. The sequence goes on along the minus strand of NW_019384606.1, from coordinate 418,330 downwards.
TTTCAATTACAGCATTTATAATTTTTATTGAAAAATATAAACTACACAAATTTCTAATAAGCAATTAATATAGTACTGTATAATAAAATCGCAACTGATTTGTTTTTATATCAACAGTATTTGTCTTTCAATGTCATTGTTAAAGAAACAATAATGCTAAATGGGCATTCATGGTATCGATGTTTACATAAACGTCAATTAATACGATATAACCACGAATAAAATTCAGGATTGAAAAACTAAGCTTATTTTATATCAGAAACACTTAATGATGAAAGAATAGAGATTCCATAACATGTATAATCTGTTTAGTAAAAGCCCAGAATTTTTATTACTCGGTTATATCACGTTTTTTCCTGTCTCCTGATAACGATGGCTACTGTATTTCCAGTAAACCATGAATACTTGAAAAGTCTTTAGCTTTTGTAAATAATCAGTCATGAAAGATGATGCTCTTTTATTAAGATTATTCTGGATGTTTTCAGCTTCCTTCTTTTTCACTTCCTCTTGCTTTTGAACACTTAACACTAATAAGCATCACACGTGTTGCTTGTACTTCATTCATGTTCTTGCTGTTAATAGCCTTCTCCAGTTTTTTTGTTTGCTGTTTCTAACAAAACTTGGCCTATCGCATGTGAGAGATCTAAATTACCCCTGGGACTAATTAATAATTAAATTGAATTGTTAAAATTTAAACGAAAAATATTCTTTGATTTTGGTGAGAAAATTAAGTTTTTCTAAACGAGGGAAACTGATAAAAGTCACTTCCTGCAACGGAAGTTGAAACATCCTTTTGTTTTCCCCTTATCTGCTAAAATCTTAGTCATCCTGGAAATTGTTATCCCCTCGATAAATCCCCTTTTCCTCTGTTTACGTGAGAGAATCCAACATGCTGATTGGAGAACAATTGTGAGAAATAGAAAGAATTTTGCATGATTCAAAAAGTACGCCACAAAATCTCAGAGAAGACAGACGTATTCCATATTGGTTCCCCTAAGGCCAATGCCTTTAGTTAGGAGGAGGCCATGGAATTCCATAGAAGGAAGACGTATTCCATATCATCTCCTGAAGGCCAACACCCATATTATACTCCCATGTATCGTTAAGTCAATAGATAAAGAAGAAAATATATAAATATGTGCCAATCAAGTCCTACTCAAGAAAGAACTGACATTTAAATCCAAAAGACGGAAGAAGGTAAAAAGTATCCCAAGGTAGTATGATTTACAATAGAAATTGTGAGCTCTCTCTCTCGAAATCACTTAATTTGCATATTCCATTGTGTATAGTTTTGTTTATTTTGTCTCATTAAAATTTTGTTGTTATTTGTTTAAGAAATGTCTCTTCATCTTTATTTGAATCAAAACGAGAGGTTCATTTTCATATCATCTCCACACTCGTGTTAATCCGTGTATCCTAAAATTGATTAACTGGTGTCAGGAATCCTGACGTAAGGAATAGGTGATTATGTGATCATCCAATTCCGCTTTAAATTAATATATTAGCTAATGCCCTCCAACCTCGATTTTCCTTGAATTAAGAAAAGCCATTCTTTTAGACAAACAGAGGGTTATTCTAGAGAATAGTTGCCAATTAAGAGATACAAGAGTCTTACCACTCTGTATCCACGGCCAAGCCCCTCACACATGTATTTCTTTTTCTTCTACATTTTTCTAGTTTAAACTCAGCTGCAGTTCTATAATCTTCATGTTATGAACAGCTTTCTTTTGTTGTTCTTCAAAATGTTTCTGTGCTCTTTTTTTATGTCTCTCTTATTCTTTTAACTTCTTTTCGTTTTCCAATTATTCTTGATAATTTCTAAGCACTGAGGGGGCTAATTTCAATAGTCATTTGTAATGGGTACAAGGTGGGGCTTTGGTCATACATGTTTAGTCCCTCCTTAACAATAAAAAGTGAATTAAGCATTTTTTCCAACACTGATGCTCTATCAGGAGAATATGCCCGGCATGAAATTGATCCTCTCTCTCATGGGAATGCTGATTTCACTAATTTGACTATACTGGGATATTTATCATTATTGATCCATATCAGAAATTGTTATTTATCATTATCAGAAATGTTTTAATGCTTCGAGATGTGTAAATATTGATTTCAAAATAAAATAATAAATCTGAAATAAATATATTTCAAATAATATAGGTAAAATAGTATTTTATTAATGATTTCATAAATAACAAGGAACTTTTCCCTGCAGATGAATAAAAACAACATTGTTACAACGTCGTTAACCTTTTGGAAAGTGTGTGAAAATTTTTCTCACAAGCAATCACGTGTTGTACTTTTTACAACACTTCGAATCTTTTAATTTACTTGAAAAATTTTATATGTAAATATGAATTTACATTTTTGTTTACTTGTTTAGTCTCTCAATTAATGTACAATTATAATCAGCATAAGAGAAAAGATTAAAAAATGGATTTTTCACAAGTAAAGTAATCATGCATTTTATGAAAATAATACTTACTACATAAAATAATTATACTTGTAGTCAATTTAAACATACATTTAGGAAGATATAAATGTGATTTAACTTTAACAATATGCTAAAAAATCATTATTTAACTCAAGTTTATGAAATTATTTAAAGATAAATCAAGTAAAAAAATATTTTTGTAAACGAATTGTTAATTAAAACCAAATAATCTGCCAAAATATTGAGCTATAACAAGGATAACTAAATGGTCAGAAACGAAATACAGTGGTGCCTCGTATAACGTACTTAATCTGTTCCAGGTGCACGTCCGTTAAGTGAATAGTCCGTTATACGAAACGCATTTTCCCATAGAAATACATGTTAAAACATATAATTTGTTCCACAGCATAAAATAACCATACTGTACCATAAAAAAACCAAAAATGGAGCAGTCACCAATTATGCAGGGTAGTCAGATGTTGTGAGGAAGAGGAACACTTTCTTCACACATTCATACAGATACAGACTTTTTACACATTGCAGCGGGTCTTTTTTTTTAATTATTTTTTAATCAGATTCAGTTTCAGGAGAGTTTGTTTCAGTTTGTTCCATCCTTTGTTTTTTCCCTGCTGGATTCTTGAAAAACATGTCCAAGATGGTCTGTTTCTCTCTCTTCTTCAACACCTGTCAGAAATGACGGGCAAGAATGTCATTGTAGAGATCATTGATACTGTTAGCCTCATCTCTGTTTGGATAATGAATGTTGGTAAACTCTTGAACCTCTCCCCATTCGACAAGGAAGTTTATGTCAACTTTCACTCCTTCTGATGATTTCTTGCATTGTTTCAATTGAAATCACTTTTCTGTTTTTTTAGAAGCCATGATTTGCACAACACTTGAATAAATGTAAATACCCTGCACTGAGGTGATGTACGTAATAAACAAGGGAGCAAGCCTAATCCCAACGGGAGCTCTGTACTTCAGATATACTGATAATATATTCTAATAATACTAATATATTATAAAAATAGCAGATTGTCATTGGCAATGGCAAAAGAGTGGAAACATCATTCGCACTTGTTCGTAGAAAGTCCATTGGTCGCCTCACGTAACTGCCAAACGGAAAGTCCGTTGTCCATAGCCAGTCTGTTGCTCGAGTCACGTAACGGCCAAACAGAAAGTCCTTTATTCGCAACGCCCGTTATTCAAGGCATACATTATACGAGGCACCACTGTAATTTGTCTAGTGGTAGGAGGTTACACTATTATCTCATGTTAATTTTAATAATTATATATTTTGAATTTAAAAGCAGCAGCAGTGTTGTTAGCTTGAGAGAGTAATCCTTCTGTGTGTTTTCCCCTGCAAAAGGATTTTAGTGATTTTCTTAGAAAACAGCCAAAAACACAGGAATGCTTAGAATACTCATTTTTAAACTCCGTACAAGGAAATGCAATTCGGAAGAGGTAGATTTTGGTGAATAATAAAAATATGGCATGTGTACATAACTTTACTCAACACTGGCTTCTGAATTTGTAATGAGAGGGATTTTTTTAAGTGCATAAAGGATTTTTTTACATACGTGAAATAAATTTTTCTTTCCTATAATCTAACAACACTGAGCAGCAGTTGCAATTTTGAATCCCGCTCAGGATCGGGTATTTTCTTCCAGAAAATTCTATTCTGATAGTCTGATAATTCAGCAGATAGTTTGGCTTTAAAATTATTTTTGATTTGTCCCAATCTTAATTAAGTAGGTGAAAATGACCAAAAAGTGAAAAAAGTGAGAAAATAACCTGAAAAGTGAGGATACTTCAGAAAAGTGAGTACAAGTGAGAAAATTGAGCGACTCCGAGGCTTGATTTTGATATTATAATCTGTAAAAATGTTATAAAATAAAAAACATATCTTTGTCAAAATTATGTGCTTTATTTGAACTCATGCCTTCCTTATCACATAATCTATAATTTCGTACTCTGCATTTTCAAAAATTTTATAATTTCATTAGTTAAAATTTTATACTGTGTTGCACAGAAATAATTCAAACTTGTATGATCAACCTAACAATTGTGATATCAACAACAAAGACAAGATTGTAACAAATGACCAGAATTGCCTCTGTCTCTGAGAGACAAATTTCATCTCATTTTGATGTCATTCATCTCGGAAAGAAGAGATAAGAGATAAGTGACCAAAATACGACCCTAGGTCTCCTGACTCTTAACCGACTCTAGCCTTTTTTTTTTTTTTTTTTGAATAAATGAAATACATGGAATGTTTCTTTATTAATAAAAAAAAAAGTCTTAGAATTTTATTTTCTGTTATTAAAAATAACATTAATTTTATAGGGGTAGGAACCACTACAGGTCCCTATTTTCTCCAGGCCCAGGAAAAAATCTCTANTTTTTTTTTTTTGAATAAATGAAATACATGGAATGTTTCTTTATTAATAAAAAAAAAAGTCTTAGAATTTTATTTTCTGTTATTAAAAATAACATTAATTTTATAGGGGTAGGAACCACTACAGGTCCCTATTTTCTCCAGGCCCAGGAAAAAATCTCTAGCTTACCTTTCCTATTGACAACTCTAGTGAAGAATCTTTCCTTAAATTTTATTACATGAATCAGATTGTCATCATATTTATAAAAGAAGCCTGCAAGGTGCTTGGCATCACGCATACAGAATTGGGAATGGTGGACTACTTGAGAGACTCTAGAGGGCAATTGGTCACCAATCCACCTTATAGTCCAGATTTAGCATCTTGCAACTTTTCTGTTCCCAAAGTCAAAAGTCCTCAAGGGATGTTGTTTTGGGAGTCTGGAAAGAGGCAGTTGCTGTGTACAGAGAGACCTTGGGAGACATCTCAGAAGAAAATTGGTATCAATGCTTCCAGAGCTGATTTTCCAACATGCAACAGTGCATTAAGCATCAGAAAAGGTACTCTCAGAAAATATGAGGACAAACATAAAGTAACAATACACAGGGTCATCGTATCTAAAAACTTTCAGAGTGGCTCTCATATACAGCATTTATGTTTTAATGACTATAAAAAAATTTATATCAGCAATTTCTCTATTTTGCAGCTTTTTTGTTTGAAATATAAAATAATTGGAATAAAGTTTTTATTTTTAATTAAATCTTTTTCTTCAAATTTGAAAATATTTCTGAACATCTAAATATTGACAATCTGGTAAAGCCTATAGACTCCTCTCGAAGTAATGCTTTTAAATGCTTAAATAACATATGTAAAATTAAAAAGGTATCCAATTTTATTAAAATTGTTATCAAAATATTTTTTAAAATTTATGATTCATTAATTAATTAATATATAGGGTGATTCAAAAGTGGCAGATAAACCTTTACAGGATGGTCAATTATTCAATTTATAATATTTTAGTAAAAAATGTTAATGCACTCCTGTCTAATTCTCAAAAATAGAAGAGTTACTGAGAGAAATCAAATCAGTTTACTATTTCAACATTAACTACTACAAACTACTGCAGCCAGCCAATTTACTTCTTGTTTTTCAGTGCTAACTAGACAAAACTTGAAGTAAAGATTTTTTCTGTGTAACTCAGTTATCTTTGAGAATTTGAGAGAGTGTATTAACATTTTTTTTATTGTCACTGAATGATTGATTGCCCTGTAAAGTCTTATCCACCACTTTTGTATTATCCTGTATGTGCTATTGTAATGTTATATGAAAATATTTGTCTTATATTGGTAACCAAATTACAGATATTGTAATACTAACATGATTTGTTATCCACATTTACAATTGAAAGAAATGATAAATTTCATTGAGAGATTAATTAAAAGGACCCTTAATCCAGAAAAAAAATATTCACCTGGAAAATATGATGACTGCATCAATCATAAAATCTTTAAAACAAGTAACAAATGCTCATAATTACATCAGTTAGAATGTTATAATATAAAAAAAAATAACAAAATACTTCTTTTCTTTTAACTTAACAAAATACTTATTGTTACACTGTTACTTTTCTAAGTTAATTAGTTCAGAAAAGCTAACTAAAAATTAAGTTTACAAATTTATATTCCAAGTATTCTTTAATATTTATCTAAGACATTTTAAAATATTGAAATTATTTTTCAAAATGAGAAGCCTAATATGTTGAAACTGGAAATTGATGTTTAACAATGTCATTAGTAAAAGTTTAACAATTCTTGGAATATAAATTTAGAAACTAAATTTTCTAGATAGTTGTACTAAATTAATTAGCTTTTACATGGTACATACTGTATATTAAAATAAAATTTTTGTAATTTTAAGTATTTTGTTATATTGTACATCATAATCATTAAATAATATAATTTTTTTTAATATTTCTTACTTATTATAAAGATAGATAAACATTTTTATATTTCATCTAACAAACATTATTATTTCCTATAATAACACCATGTATATAATTTTTTTAAAATAAAAATATAATAATGTTCAAGTTTTTATAACTTCTTAATTTGTATACAGTAGACTCATTTTATAGTGATCTTTAGGCAATCTATCAAAAACAAGCATTATATCAAATGGGGCCTAAGCCAATTCAATGCGAGCAATTCAATATTATTCTAACTTGACAAGTTTTATAAAAAAAATAATCATAAGAATTGATTTTGTTTTTCAGTTGGATGAATATTTTTGTAAAGTATACACTATTTTCTTTACTAATAACAATTCACATATAATCTATATAATTTTTAATTTTTTAAAATTATTATTTGCTTACATTACAAATGAATTAATATTCCATAAATTAAAAAAAAATTAATTATATTATAAAAGCTTCTTTTGTGCTAAAAACTATCATGTTTGTTGGGCCGCATTTTGAAAAAACTGTAGAACTCCCACTGTTGTCCTTCTATCAATCTGTCCTTCTTTAACCTTAGGAACGGTGTTAAATAGATAAAAGTCAAGACCAGATTTGACCTGAGCTAGACCAAGATTAGAGGCAGGAAACCCAAATTAACTATATACAAACTTCCAGTCTAGACCAGAAGTCACATGATTTCAATTCAAAAAATTTCCCCCAGTTGAGAGTTACATAGATGACTGGCATTACTCTGTTGTTATCAAGAAAAGTTTAATGTACAGGGACAAGGCACTACTAATTTGAGATCAAGATCATATATTTTAAATTAAATAAATTAAAAATATGATTAAAACTTGTAGCCTGGCATTGTGACAATATCACAATAATTTTTGCTCATTGGGTATAATTAATGTACAGTATCTGGTGACTACAGTTTATTTATAGTGATCAATGACTCTATCAATGCAACTAACTATGTTCACATAATAAATAAAAACTACTGAATGATAAAACTATGTAACTTTGTTTCCATAACAAAAAAAAATTAGAATAATAAAAACCACTCATCGAATCTTACTCAAGTCAAATTGCTCACATCAAATTGTACTTATGTCAAATATATCTACAAGCTATCAAGTGATTTTCATATTGAATTTTTCAAATATTTTCAAATTTTGGTGGGAAGATGCTGATTACTTCATGCAATTTCATGTCTACATAAGAAAAATACTCCAAAACTTAAAAACACCATCCTTTAAAATTATATTATTAGAAGTAAAGAATTAAAAAGTAAAGAAACATATCACTATATAAATTTGCTATCAATAATTAAATGACAGAGAAATAAAAAAAAGTCAATGGTTAATAAATTCTACAAATGTGCATGCACTTTATCATTATTGGAATTATCATTGTTTATTTGAAGATATTGTAACTAAATTTTTATATTTACCTATTATAATTTTGATAATGAATTAAATAGAAAAAGTTAAATTTATTTTTACAGTATTTTTTTTTATATATACAGTAGTACCTTGGTATACATCTGCTTTAGAATACGTCCAATTCGGAATATATCCTGTTTGGACGAAACAAATTTTGTTTGGTATATGACTTAATTCAATTATACGCGCCACCTATGAACAAGTAGCACTCTCGGTATACTAGACCAGACTAGATGTTGCGGTGCCACAGTTTATAGCTTTGTTAAATTTCTTCTGATTTTAATTTGTAAGTAAAATTTTATTATTTTTATTAATCATGAATTGCAAAAAGGCAAATGAAAAGCGACAGAAAACTAAAAAAAATTATTAGAATCACAATGGAACTGATAAAAGAAATTGTTGAGAAATATGAAGGTGGCATGCGTGTTCGAGATTTAACTGTTGCATATCACATTCCGAGAACAACGATATCAACAACCGTGAAAAATAAAGACATTATTAAATCTGCTAACATTGCAAAAGAGGTTAAATCAATTTCTAAACAGAGATCGAAGACATTAGATCATGTTGAGAAATTGCTTTTGCTTTGGATAACTGAAAAATAGTGTGCTGGCGACAGCATATCAGAAGCAATTATTTGTGAGAAAGCTAAAAAGATACATGCTGATCTCATGAAAAATCAAGCAGGAACTAGCCAGAAAAGTGAGGTGTTTAAAGCCAGCCATTTTTTTTACATGAGAACAGATTAATCATTTTTACATTACTTCTTATGGGAAAGGTTGGTTTGGTATACGTCCTATTCGGTATAAGTCCAAACACCAGGAATGGATTAAGGTCATATACTGAGGTTCCACTGTAATAAATGAAATTTTAATCGATAAATTGTTTTTAAATATTAAGGAATATTTTCACCTACATGGGCAATTCATTTTTACTTTAATGTTTGTTGTTCTAATGTTTCAAAAATATCTCTAATGAAATTTCAACAATTTACAAGGTCATTATCTATATAAATAAAAATGTAAATGTTCGTTTGTTCAAAATCATAAATCTCCAAAAGTTCTTAACCAATTGCTTTGAAATTTTGACACAACATTGAATTCGAATACACGTATTTTTATATTATATTGATGTCAAAATTTCCCCTATGGGGGAGAGGGACAAAATTAAGGCTTACCGCAAAGAACTGGTCTTCCATTATTCTACTTTAGATGCGGTTTTTTGCATTTTTGATTGCATTTTAATAAGGTACATCAAGAGAATGTACACTAAGAAGGGATTTTTCGAAATTCCCTCCCGTGGGGAGTGTTATACACTTATAATAGATACATTTTGAACCATAGCAACGCATGGTGAGGTACAGCTAGTATCAATAATAAAATAGTATTATGCTTATGAGAGATTGGCCAGGACTCCATTGATCATTGTATGAGGCATATTTGGAAAGTAAAGATACAAAGCAAGTAGAAATCAAAGAAAATTATTTTTTCAGTTTGCTGCAGTACAGTGTCTGTTGGGGTCTGAGTTATGTGACAGAAGTTGCTTGACTTTAATTGCATCATCATTATGCTTGCAGTGTGTGTTTAAAATGGCCAAGTCAATTTGTAATCCCACCAAGTGCAAAGTTCATTCAGTATTTGATTCCTTCGTGTGAAAGGAGAATGCTGAAAATATTATGAACAGGCAAAACATTACAAAATAGTGTCCTACTGCATGATAACACCAGTCTGCAATCTGCATGCATCACACAAAAATTGTTGCAGACATTCAAGTGGAAAGTTTTAAAACATTCATCAAATAGCCCATATATCGCACCAAGTGATTATCACTTGTTTCCAAAGTTGAAGGAACATCTCTCAGATAAGAAATTTGACGATAATGAAAAGGTTAAAAGACAGGGTGATGACGAGGTCAGGTGAAAGATTTCTACAATGTCAGCATTAAGAAACTCATTTCCAGGCTCATCAAATGCATTGAGATCCATGGTAACTATGTTGAAAAATAAATAAAAATGTTCCAAAAGTATTATAAATCAATCTAAAATTAAAATTCTTTAGAAATACTTTCTGGACTTTGTATCTTTACTTTATGAATATGCCTCATATCATGGCGAGTTGCTAAATCATCATTTTGCAGTACAGTGAGTCTACTGTATAATGAAATTTTAGTTATTACAAAAAACAATAAAGTTTAAAATATCACCTGATTCTTATCTAAATCACCTTCTTCTAATTCTTTTTCACCTTGTTCTTGAAAAGTGATGATAATTAATGCAACAAAGATGTTAACAAAGAAAAATGGAAACACTACAAAAAATATGACATAAAAAATGGCCATTTCAACTCTAAAACGGGGCAATGGGCCTTGATCTTCATATGTTGAATCCATGGAACTTTGCAAAACACTATAAATAAAAAGCATTTATTTTATTTAATATAATATAAAACTAATATGTAAACTAAATATTAATTTCAGTCCACCATCAATATAAAGTTTCAAAACTGATTATTATTTTTGATTATAAAGTCTAGAATTTATGATGCTGATATAATCAAGAATTCAATGATTTTTATAATTCACTATTGTCATCAAAAGTTTTTTAATTCCTATAATATAGTACTCTGCCTGCAGTTCTCTTTATAGCACACATTAGCATACAATGCATTCAAGTTATAAAATTTCCTAATTTTTTTAAAAAAGTAAATATTAATACACAATAATAATCACAAATCTACATAATAATGGTTTTTGATTGTTAGAAGTTATCCTTTAATTATAGTACAGTTTAAGAGAGTTGGGGTTGAAAAAATATCAATGTACACAAGAAATAAAGGGAGTCACAAGTAGCTCAAAAACTGCACAAGTAATTAATGAATAGCCCGTTAAACAAGTAAGCTACAAATTGGCAACACATGACATAAAACCCTACCAAGAAGGTATTTGAATCTAATATCCAGAGCCGGCCCTACCATAGGGCGAATGGAGTAGCTGCTCCAGGCGCTAAGTCCTATGGGGCACCTCAGTGGTAAAAAAATTAAAGGAAAAAATTTTTTTTTCACTTTTCAATATTCTAATTGCAAGCATGTGGCCAGTATGTGAATGGCCTTATCTGTTGAGACGTGCATGGGTCAAGTGCGTGGGCGAGGTTCCACCCCCAGGCACCATAATAGGATCTTGCTCCATCCTAAAACTTGCCTCAGGCCGGCACTGCTAATATCTACAAGAACAGTATGCTGGCATCAAATTTCTATTTCTGAGCAAATACCAACTAAACGTATTTCATTGAAAAATGACACAGGTGATAATACACTGACAAAAAAAATTGCAACACCTTGTGTTTCAATTTACTCAAGATTACACCTACAGATCATGTAGGTGGTATACAGTAAATGGTCACATATCATATACTGATCAATACTTGCAGAGATTTTAAAGTACAGGTATGTCAACAATACTCAAACACCATATCAATACAATGAACTTACACTTCACATCCAAAGACTCAGTGTTCTGATTTGTCAGTGATAACTGCAATGTGACTGGCCTTGTAATGAGGTATTTTGGAGCACAAACAAGAGCCTCCAAGCCTGTGCAAGGGAGTTGCTGTCTTTATAGTTGATGGGTTGATGGAAGAGTCCTCCTTTGATGCTTTATAAATTTCAATTTTTTCCAAGTGCCATATGTGTGATTTTCTCATATGGTCCAGATGGGTGCAGATGTCCATCTCCAATCCAAGGGTTGATAATGTTATCATGGTCATTTTTTTTATCAATGTTAAATGTTCTTGAAGATATTGATACAAAAGAGTTTTGGGAGCTAGTTTTATATAACATACTTATTTAATTAAACTGTATATGCCATAGCCTATTTGTAATCATAGTGAATTAGAGTCATGATAATCTGTTTGAATTAATAAACATATTTATTTTTTATACAATGCAGTGACCATCCTTGACCTTTTCAACCAGTTATACCTGATTTTTTTTTTATGGTCTATAATTTATATTTTGCTTCTGTTCCATTTCTTTAATCTCAATATATAACTGGTCAAAACACCTTAATCTTCTAGTAATTATTACGGCATGTGAAGATGTGATATATATTGAACTACACCTGTTATCCTCAAAATGACAATGCAACAATTTTGATGAAACAAATAATGTTCATTTCATGAGATTTTGGACAAATTTTTTAAGAAAAAAAATTTTATATGTTGGATATCAACTGGAATTAAAAACTGATGTTATAAGTCATTTACTAAATTTATTTTAACTTTATAATTCATAAAACTACTACTTTATTAATTATCTATAATCATTCAACATTACTTCTTTGCTGTTCAAATAAATGCCATGAATATAATGCCTACAAGTATATATCTGGTATTTCCAACAAACTTAGTTTGAGTTTTTAAGATAATATCATATTCTCTGTATAATTAAAATTAAAATCAAAAAGTTAAAAAAAATGTCTGAATTATAATGATGACCTTTCAAGAATTTTAAATCCTACTGTTATATATTCTATCAGCATTGTGAAAAATAGCTATAACAGTTAACAGTTATATGTCTATCTAAAATTCTCACAAATCTAGATAAAATTTTATGTAATAGGATGACACCAATTATTTTAACTTTCATAATTCATAAAATCTACTTCTTTATTAATTAACTATAATCATTCAACATTACTTATTACATAACATTACATATAGTTTTATCTAGATTTTGTGATTGGTAATACATTCATCTAACATGTAAAAGTTTCAAATTTTTACTATAAACTTGAAGAATTTATTTGCTAATATAAATTTGCCTTTATATTGGAAATGTTAAAAATTTTTTTATATATTCACAATTTATAAATAGATTAATATAAAAAAAATTCTATGAAATGTTTAAAAATAAATGAATATAACATACATAAAAGTTTTACCAATAAAATTTTTGTTTACAATAATCCAAAAATAGAACTTTCATAAAAATTAAAATTTGTTTTAGAGATTAATTACATAAAACATGAGCAATTATTTATTGTGACATCGCTTCAATGTCAGACTGCAAATTTTAATCATATTTTTAATTTATTTCATTTAAAATGTATACTCTCCACCTCAAATTAGTACTGTAGTGTCTTGCCCCTGTACATCATACTTTTCCATTAACAATGACATTGTTAAATCTCTTAAATGCATCTGATGACTTACACATGGTTCTTTCAAAAAAAAAGCCTTGTTTTAATAGAATTATTATGAATAAACAACAACAACCTATCCAGTCATCTATCTAACTCCTTTCAGGGGAAAATTTTTTAATTGAAATAACGTGACTTCTAGTTTGCATTGAAAGTTCATATATCGGAGCCTCTTACCCCTTAGCTTTTTACATCTGGTCTTGAATTTCATGTATTTAACTCCAACTCGAGATTAAGGAAGGACAGACAGGTGGACAACAATGGGAATTTATAGGTCTACAATTTTTTTCAAATTGCAGCCCAAAAAATAAAAATAGATATAATTATTAGAGATATGAATTATGCTAGAACAAATCACAGAGAGAAAGATTCATAACCATACAATAATCTGTATTTTTGACAATCATGAATATCCTGTTTTGATTTTGCCTTAATTAATCACCAGAAAATGTACATTATGCTTAAAAAAAGTTATATTCTAGAATATTGTAACTAATCATTGAGGAATGTAAATTATTTCAAATTTTTCACATCTCTGAAGAATGTGATACTACAGTAGAGCATCGATTATCCGACTCAATTGGGGACTCAGGTTGGTTGGATAACTGAAAAAATCGGATAACCGAAAAGAATGAAAAAATACATTATTAGTATAGTATATTAGTATATCCCATATAATTAGTATATTAGTATATCGCTATTAACCAACTTCACGTTGAATTTTCATCGATGTTAAGCCTAACAAATATTTTTTTAAAATAATAATCGTCACTATTGTATCGTTAAAATTATTTTTAAATTATTTTATTACTCACAAAACAAATAACCACTCATAATTAGAAAATTAAGTCTCGTTTAAATACTGGCCTCCCTTCTATGGTAAAACCGATGTTGCCAGTTAAAACACGCAAAAATTTAACAAAAATAATATTAAAGTATCCAAGACATAGCCAAATATTGTAGTGCCACATCACTAGCGGACATTTGAAATTTGCCGACTAGAACAGTCAGTTAACCGATGTGACGGTTAATCGGGGGTCGGATAATTGATGCTCTACTATATATGTGTCCAAAACATAAAGATGAATGACATTTGTACATAAACAAAGAGAATCAAAGATGAATGCAGACAAATATTGCAAGAACTATCTAACACAGGATAACACACAAAAACTTGTAAGATTTTACAAATCAAAGCAATAAAAGTAAGCCTTTGGTGAAAAAGATACATACAGCAAATGGACATAAACAAAGAATGGATGGAAAGTGCTTACCAATACAACAGACAGAAAGACCTGTCAGTAAGAACATGTCCATCTCAAACTACAATGCAGCACTCATAACATGGCAGGCTCATCACCAAGACTTTTTCTAGCTATCACTACAATAATTGTGTATGTTCTTAAGTTCTGGACATAGGTATAAAATTCCGCTATATCTTGTACATAAATAACACATCAAATAAGAGAAAAGATTGCTTAAAAGAACACTCTTCCATATTCCAGATCTCCCATTTTACACATAGCTGGCAGGACTCCTGTTAACAGAGCAGAAAATAGTAGAGCAGTCCATTTAAATCAGCGGTTCTTAATCTAGGGTGCGTGCACCCCTGGGGGTGGGAGAGAGCATTTCCAGAAGTGCAAGAGAAATTTCAAAAATTAAAAAAAAAAAAAAAAAACAAATATGAACAAGGCAATCGTGTTCTCTACAAACCATGGTACCTGGCAACACAGCACCCCACTTCTTCATTCTCTACCGTCTCACTTCTACATTCTCTACTCTACCGTCTCTCAGCACATAGCGTTTGTCATCAGTTGTCAGAACATGCAGTTAATGTAGTCACATTGTCACATGCAATACAGAAACTAGTTGAGATGTGTTCGCATACCTCGAATACAGCACTTTTACACATCAAAACAAATGCCAGAAAATTCTTAAATGCATGTGATGACTTACACATGGTTCTTTCAAAAAAAGAGCCTTGTTTTAATAGAATTATTATGAATAAACAACAAAAACCTAGCCATTAAAATTTAAATATTGCTTTTTATGTTATATAGTAATATATATTGTAAATAAACACAACATTTGTTTATGAAATGTTTTTTCTTAAATAAAAGATATACACACATTTTTTAAGGAGGTACAAGAGCTCATTTTCAGATTCAAGGGGATGCTGACCACTAAAAAGGTTAAGAACCGCTGATTTAAATGAATGCTGTGTAGAAAGCTGATGACATACATCAGCTTCTTACAGAAGCAGCCTGCATCACTATTCTAAGGTTTAAAAAAATCTATCTTTAATCATAGAAGGTGGTTATAATTAAAGTTGCCCTAATCAACCTGTATAGAGTCTGTTCTCATTGACATTTTTTGATGAAACTTGGTATATATGTTATGGGGAAAAAGAAAATGCAAAAACAAAATAATAATAATAATAATAATAATTAGTTCAAACTTCTACCACTAGATGAAAAAATAGCACATGAAGAACAAGAAACACAAAACGGAAACAGACGAAAGGTTTTTATTCAACACTTTGTCCAGAATCTGTTACCGGTGTACTTTGTGAATAATACAGTTTATCACTATCATTTTTTGAACCATTAAATAGTTCTTCCTCAAGTAAAATATACTGAATAATCAATGGAACACATCAAAATAGAATGTGAATACTCAAATTAAATCAAACGAAAGCTTGACAAGATTTGTTACGATGAGCATGCACATTATGTGCACGGATGGTAATAATTAAACATCAGCATCCATAAGGGTCTGTCAGGCAAAAGATAAATTTAGCTCCTCCTCTGCAAGATGGCATGTGACATGCCATCTTTCAGAGAGCAATAGCATGACACATACTTTCATCCCCCTTGCCCCTATATGCTGAAAATGACTGCCACTCAATGAGAAGATGGATAAGAGGCTAAGATGTTTTTTGTGCCATTCAACTTTGGTCAATGATACCATAGCCCATTTAACTGCTGAACTGATATGTTGCCAAATATCATAATTTTTGGTAGTTTGCTGTGTTGTTGTTCTTGATTATCCATTCAGTGTTAAAGTCACACCTGCTGTTTGATAGGTGCTAAGAATTGGTTTTAAAGTTGCAGGTGATACGGACCATAATCCATTTCATCAGCAAATTTTGCACTGGTATAGTCCATATTACTAGACATGTTTGTGGTATTCCTTTTACTGTTTTTTTGATTATTTCTTGCAAAACTAGAAGGAAAAGAATAGTGCAACTCTAGTTATTCTGCTGCTATCAGGCTGGTGAGGAATGGATCCAGTGTCAGAAGTGTCAGCATTGGACACATCATTGAATTATTTGCTAGTGCAGAAGGAAGACACATTTCTGTGTAAATTTTGTAGAAATAGTGACTTTGTGTGTTTCTAGAAGCATCCTTATAATGTGAATTATGTGCAGATAATATGGACCACAGTGGTTCATATTACCTTCATTTTAAGTTTTTTGACATTACAGCTTTTTATGCTGAAACTAATATAGATTAATATAGATGTGTTGTGATATAATTGGGTATCAGTTTTTGCACCTTGCATCATAATGTTAGTTCAATTGCAACAATTACATGGAAGTAATGTCAAAGATAACATGGTGGTCCATATTAGCTGCATTTACTCCACATATTTCATAAATCTGTTATTAATAGAAATTCAAAAATTAACAAAGTTACTATAATATTTTCAAGTTTAAAAATAATTTTATTTGATTATTAATTATAATTAAATAAATTTGAATTGCATGCAAGCGTATAATTATTTTCATAATAATTTCATTGTCTCATTACTTTGCAAAGCAGTCCTTAAGAACACTGTTTGATACTTAAAAATAAAATTTAACTTATTATAATAAAAAAAATTATTAAAATTAAAACAAATAAAATCCAAATTATGCTTTATTGCATCTCATAAGCTAAATTTCTTAAGTACGTTTGGACAATCATGCCCATAATCAGAACAAGCTAACTTCTCTACAAATTTATCTGTGTTTGTTCACTTCCTGATGAGTTTGAAGTATGTCATAAAGATTGAAAGTGAACTGCCACAAATAATTGTGTAAAGAAGTTAGCTCATAGTTGTTCTCCAGATGATGGATTTAGTTGCCTAAAAGTGCTTGAGAAACAATAATTTGAGTTTTAAATTTAAGTTTGTAAATTTCAATAAAGCAGAGTTGGATTTTATTTGTTATAAGAAATTAAAGTTTATTCCTTGTATATTGAAATTATGTTACATAAATAGAAATAGCTTTTACTTACAGTGGCCAACCTTCTCCTGTTTGAACAGTAAATAATGTTAACATAGCAGCCATCACGTTATCATAATGAAAAGCTTGTTGTTTCCATTCTCTTTTCTCTACTGTTGGTGGTCTATCGTTGTCTGAATATACATAGTATTCACCTCTAAATATATAAAAAAAGTCAGTCACATATAATTACATACATACTGAATTATTATATCTTTTTATTAATAAATTTCTTAATTTATAATGAATATTTCAATAATTTAAAAACTATAAATGCTTCATACAAGATTATGTAGGCATGTATCAGACTTGATCAAATAAAACTCACTCAAGGCAAACCACAAGAGAACCTCAAGATGGACATTGAACACAATGTTGTAAGATAGTGCTGGTGAAGGAGTAAGATATCATCTTGAGGAAAATTAGTCATTTGGTTGCAGGCATTACACAGTGAGCAGAAAATTTCACTTAATATGACATATCAAATAATTTGTCCAAAGAAGACTAACAGGTGAGGATTCAATTTTTAAATGCTTAAGGATATCAGCAAACCTAGATTCACCACAGAAAACAGACATTACATGGAAAAAAGTGTGTTGCAAAAACAGAACTGGAAGATCAAGTTTGAAGTAATCAGTAGCAATCAAACCAGCACAAGTGATTTACCATGTTCCAACCAGGCAAATGTTGTTCTTACTGTTAAAATACAATTGAAGTTGTTGATGACTGTTGTGTCAATGTGAATATTGCATTACATCATAACAATTTTGTAAAGTTTTTCTGTTACATAATGAAATGTAGGTAATGCTGGTGTAATGTAGGTAATCCCTTAGAGAGCAATTAATCATGGTGACCTCATTTTATTCTCCTCTTTCTAGCACTGACCTTCCATTACAGAAGTTGGGTAATTTTTTGTGCAATTTCTGTTCTTTGTTCATGTAATCAGTTCTACAAGTTTAACCAGTTATATCACAATTTCCACAAGCTTAACAAGTCTAACACTTACTAATGACGTTATCATTGCCATTTAGTTAGACCATTGGTAGACTATATGCTTGCCTTGTTACCAAGTTCTTCAAGATATCAGCTTTGATATCAATTCAAATCACTATTCAGCAAAGGCTTAACTATCAGGTTTTTCACAATGGATAGCACACAACTGTTAATTAGACAGAATTAGATAACCCAACAATTAGGGTATAACGTTTTGCAGGGCTTATCACACCAAGGCCGACTGGAAGAAGGACCAGAACTTTATAAAAAAGTTTTGGTCTTTAATAATCACATATCAAATTTAGGTAAGTATGCATTTCGGGTACAAGGACCCCTCATCAGCTTACAAACACATGGCAACAACGTAACAAATACAATGCCAATAACCTGTCGGTATAACGGGGTAATCAACATATGCAGTGCACTGCATTTACAAATTATCAAAGTAACTTATACACTAAAACTAAATTATCAAGTATAAATCAGCATCCAATGACAATGTGGTATCACATATTATCTCCACCCGTAAATGTCTTAGTTTCTCCTACATTTTCCAAATTCTGGTAGACGGTTACACTATTAATAATAAATATTGTTAAGTATATTAAAACCTAAACAAAAGGAGGGGAGAGGAATCCAACAATGAACTTACTCTTATTAAACCAATTGGTCTCCAAATTTTAACACGAAACAAAATACAACTAATCTATAAGCCTTTGTGAAGTCAACTGCACTGTCCATCTGCATTTTACAAGGTGATGTGCTTAAACTCCCCACATCTGTTCAGCATCTGTTTCAAGGTTAAGTGAAAACAATGTTAATCCACCCCTCATGTAGCTTCAGTCCCATGTTGTTATTAATTCTGATGTCTTCCTGTATCTTCAGAATTTCTAGGTGTTCCTGTAGTCTTCTTTTAAGTTGATTGTTTTCTGTCATAATACACTTGATGCTATCTTTTAAAATTTCACAACCTTCAGTGTTGCAATGTTGTGCCACTGATGATGATATTAAATTATTTTTGATGGCATATATATGTTCTTTAATTCTTGTCTTTAATTTTCTACCAGTTTCCCCTACACATCTTTTTTTATGTGAACAACTGCAATCTAATGAGTAAACTACATTATCTTTTTCTAAAACATTATGTTCAATGTTACCATGTTTACTGTTTAGCAAATTTGCTATGGTGCTTTTGTGGTTTGGTACTAAAATAATATCTAATCTTTTTAATTCATTTTTAATTTTTCAAAAACACCAAAAACATATTCTATTTTTAGGTACACAGTCTTAACATCTATTGGTTGTCTATTTAACAATATATTTTTCCTTTTGCCTTTACTTGCTTCCAACCACTTAATAATGTTCTAGGGTAATTATTTAGATTAAACATTCTTATTATATTTTGTATTTCCATTTCTTGATCAGTGTGCAAGGTCGTTCTTTCTTTAATTTTGTTGATATACATTTGAAAAGTGTTCTTTTTTATATATAAAGGTATATTAGATTTGAAGTCAATAACTTTATCAGTAGCCCAGTCTTTAACATATTTTTTAAATAATAATTTGCCATTTAATCTAACAACAGTAAGATCTAAGTAATTCAGTCTATTATCTACTTCTTTTTCACATTGAAATTGGACATTTTTATTTATTAAATTAATCCCACAAACAAAAGAGTCAATATCTAGTATGCTTTTATCATAGATGATGAAACAGTCATCTACATATCTTTGGTAACTTATTATGCCCTGGGTTATGCCCTGGGTTATTATGCCCTGGATTATATGTAAAAAAGAACACTTTTCAAATGTATATCAACAAAATTAAAGAAAGAACGACCTTGCACACTGATCAAGAAATGGAAATACAAAATATAATAAGAATGTTTAATCTAAATAATTACCCTAGAACATTATTAAGTGGTTGGAAGCAAGTAAAGGCAAAAGGAAAAAT
Organism: Centruroides sculpturatus; assembly: GCF_000671375.1. NCBI lineage: Eukaryota > Metazoa > Arthropoda > Arachnida > Scorpiones > Buthidae > Centruroides > Centruroides sculpturatus. Next base: position 397,714 of record NW_019384606.1, on the reverse strand, counting down.
ATATTGTTAAATAGACAACCAATAGATGTTAAGACTGTGTACCTAAAAATAGAATATGTTTTTGGTGTTTTTGAAAAATTAAAAATGAATTAAAAAGATTAGATATTATTTTAGTACCAAACCACAAAAGCACCATAGCAAATTTGCTAAACAGTAAACATGGTAACATTGAACATAATGTTTTAGAAAAAGATAATGTAGTTTACTCATTAGATTGCAGTTGTTCACATAAAAAAAGATGTGTAGGGGAAACTGGTAGAAAATTAAAGACAAGAATTAAAGAACATATATATGCCATCAAAAATAATTTAATATCATCATCAGTGGCACAACATTGCAACACTGAAGGTTGTGAAATTTTAAAAGATAGCATCAAGTGTATTATGACAGAAAACAATCAACTTAAAAGAAGACTACAGGAACACCTAGAAATTCTGAAGATACAGGAAGACATCAGAATTAATAACAACATGGGACTGAAGCTACATGAGGGGTGGATTGACATTGTTTTCACTTAACCTTGAAACAGATGCTGAACAGATGTGGGGAGTTTAGGCACATCACCTTGTAAAATGCAGATGGACAGTGCAGTTGACTTCACAAAGGCTTATAGATTAGTTGTATTTTGTTTTGTGTTAAAATTTGGAGACCAATTGGTTTAATAAGAGTAAGTTCATTGTTGGATTCCTCTCCCCTCCTTTTGTTTAGGTTTTAATATACTTAACAATATTTATTATTAATAGTGTAACCGTCTACCAGAATTTGGAAAATGTAGGAGAAACTAAGACATTTACGGGTGGAGATAATATGTGATACCACATTGTCATTGGATGCTGATTTATACTTGATAATTTAGTTTTAGTGTATAAGTTACTTTGATAATTTGTAAATGCAGTGCACTGCATATGTTGATTACCCCGTTGTACCGACAGGTTATTGGTATTATATTTATTACGTTGTTGCCATGTGTTTGTAAGCTGATGAGGGGTCCTTGTACCCGAAATGCATACTTACCTAAATTTGATATGTGATTATTAAAGACCAAACCTTTTTTATAAAGTTCTGGTCCTTCTTCCAGTCAGCCTTGGTGTGATAAGCCCTGCAAAACATTATACCCTAATTGTTGGGTTATCTAATTCTGTGTAATTTACAGTCGCGGGCAAAAAGCGTTGTTTATTATTATTACACAACTGTTAACTGATGATCAAAAACAATATTGCATATGAAGCACACTGGAACATCTGCAATGTTGTGCTGAAGGCAGTGTGTTTTTAAGGCATACTGTAGCTGGGATAAAACATGATATCATCACTACAAGCTAACACCCAAGGTCTAAATTCACAAATATTTCATAAGATATGATATAGTACTTCTCCAATATCATAAAATTACTGAAAATAACAATATTTTACATTTTGTATTCACAAAACATGTTGTAGCAATTACTACAAAACAGAAGAAATTGATAACAAGAGTAGGTCTTGTGACATCACTAGTAACCACTGTGAAGTTCACGCAAAATGTACATAGACCGACAAAGGAAAGACGTATCAATAACTGACAGTATGGTCAAACAAAGTATTTTATTTTGCATATATGAAGAGGTTTTTTTTTCAAATTCCAACTCCACAGTAATTTATCACAATATGGCATCAAACAATATTTCAGCAGACAATGACAAAACGTACCGTTTACGACAGATATAAATGGTGACCGAAAACTATGACTAATACTTATGTGCTAACTTAAAACTAGGGAAAGAAAAATAATAGGAAATAGAAAATCTAGGAAAATAGAATACAGTAAGGAGTTAAATACCCGGGGTTTTGCTGGACTTCACAATTTTGGGTGGGATACCATGTTGAATTTTTTCTGAAAAGTCTGTTGTCATTGTCTTCACTAGGTTTCTCCTTGCACCTTGTTACTACACCTTTTTATCATAACTATGATAAAAATCCAATTCTCTTCTCAAACTCTCTCAAATTCTCCAGTCATTGCCATTTGCAACCTGGAGCACCACATTCGACGTCTGTCCACCTTGAGGTCTGGGCCAAAGAATGTCTTTCCCTTATCTCACCGACCCCAGAGCGTCTTTTCTTTCATTTTTCCCCATGGTTCCAAGAATTGGTCACCCCATCCAAGGGAAAAGAGTTAAAAAAGAAAGTTCTGGAAGGAAGAAGAAACAAAGAACAAAGGAGAAAACTAAACTATACTTAAATTAATATATATGAAAATGTTACTGTTAATTATTTGTATTCCTCTGTAAATATTGTTTTAATAAAGACGATGCGGGCGCCCATGGGGTCCTGTGGGGGGCCTTATGGTTGCTTATTTCACACTTTCCTATCTTCCTTTATTTCCTCTTCTCTCTAATTCTTACTTTCTTTTACTCTTCCTTCCTATTCATACAGGGGTAAAGTCTGCACTAAATCGCAGATAGCCCCTCTTGTCTTTTATTAGAATAGAATATATACACTAATATGGCATACAGCCACACCATTTCCATATTAACAGAGCCAATAGGTAGCCTTTTCATAGTGATGTATTTTCAGAATTTTCTCACTTCTCATATTTTCAACATTGGAAGAATGATAGTCAAGTTTTATTTCATTAAAATTAAAATGCTTCATAAATGACATAATAAGATATGTAACAGAAAGTGTACTATTACTAAATTGATACTGGTAGTTATATTAATAGAAATATTGAAGAAGCTTCAAAGAAATTAACAACAACAAATTATAACAAATGAGATTTTCATATGACATTCTATAAAGCAGTTTTAATTTGATTGTGAAAAATTCTATTAATTTTTTTGGCATTTGATGACATCTTAGTAGATAAGAATTAAAAATATTTTAAAAGAGACAATCAAGAACAATGACCCAATTTGATTATCAACCTATAGAGCAAAATACTTGGTCATCATCTTTCCCAGTACATTGACTTATGATAACTATTAGATATAGTAATAGTTACAAGACTTTTTACAATATCAAAGCTATTACAATGTGCTTTGTGAATATGAAACTTTGGTAACTTATGAGGAATTTCAACATAACATAAGATAACAGTATAAGAATAAATTAAAAAATTTAAAACAATGGAGTCAGAATATTCTAATCTTACTTAATTGTATTGTAATTGAGTACATGAAAATTTGAATTTTCCTTCTTTTCTGACTTACAGAGGCGTAAAACTTTCTGAACTCTAAACCATTTGCTAAATGAAATAGAATTAGAATAAAAAGTTATAAAATCCAGTAACCAACACCTTATTAGTTGCTGAGGGAGTTTATTAAAAATGAACGTTTTTGATCTCAATAGATCATCATCAGGTTAGAACATTCGAAAATGGAATACAACATAAAATGGAACATCACGTTCAAAATTCAAAAACCATTAACATATCAACTAAAAAGAATAAAAACTATACATGATACATAAATGTAAAAATAAATAATATACTACTATAGCTAAACATTAATACAATCCACCATAACCAAATAGAAGTTACTAAGTTTCCTTTAAAGCGATTAAAGATCGTATTTCGGTTCAAGAGCCACTTGTAAGCTTTTTAATGGCAAACTTCCAAGCTAAGGGAAGACCCTCCATGTCTCTGGCATTAATGCATCTTTCACCAAGTTTGCTCCTGTATATTTCCATTTTTTTGGCAGTTTTTGCTAAAGTTGGAGAGTGTACTTGTCTGACGACTTCCGCTTCCTCTCAGCCAACCACAGATTCTTGGGCTTGAGCCATCTGGGCCAATATCGTTGTGTTAGATCCTTTTCTAACATCATACTTATGTTCTCTGATCCTTACCCCAAGATTTCTCATTGTAACTCCTATGTAATCCTTTTGTTATGCCTAACTGTTGGTTCTTGTAGGGGGATCTTATAAACTCCTGCTTTATCTTCTTTTTTAATATCCCGTTTATCATTTCTTAGAATCTTGTACAAATTCAGAGCTCTTTTCAATACCGACATAGAATTTTTAAAGCCTGCAATATCCTTCATGACGCCTCCTAAATATTTCCTGAATGTAAACTTTGTGTACTTAATAGGACTCTGTCTGGAGACTTTTTTTTATTGCTCGCCTCAAATTTTCTAACAATACCAGCAATTATGCTTCTCTTATAACCTAAGGTTTCTGCTGTCTGCATAATCCTTTCGATCTCTTTAACTCAGTCAATAATGTTATCACAGTATAGAAACGCCCTTCTAACCACGGTACGAAAGGCTGCTAGTTTATAACGATATGGATCATAGGACCTTGCTAGGATATAGAGTGGGCTATGTGTTGGTGTTGGTTTTGTGAACACACTAGTGGATACATGCCCTTTCCTAAAGACGATGTTAATATCTAAGAAATGTATCATTATGGAACTTTTCTGCTCTAGCTTCAGGTTGAGGCCATCTTTGTTCTCATTGGTTCTTTCTATGAAATTACTAATTTCTTGATTGCTTCTCCATGTTATAAAGATATCATCTACATATCACTTGCAGTAAACAATGTTATTTCTGAAGCTACACAACACTTTCTTCAACTTTTCTAATCACAAGCTCACATAGAAGCCCCAAGACTGGGCTTTCCATTGGAACTCCCCTGTTTTGTTTATAAGTTTGGCCTTCGAAAGCGAAAAAGGATTCACAACATACAAGGTTAGCCATCTCTATAACATCATTTTTGTGATGCGCCAATGTTGGGTTTTCTCTAAACAAGAACTCCAATAGTGTTTCCAAACAAGATTCAATTTTAATGAAGGGGTACAAGCTCTCATAATCTAATATTGTTCAAACTTCCTCATCCATCAAAGTAATGCCTTGCAGCTCTTTAACCACCATTGCAGGATCCTTTGCAACCAATATACTACTTTCCAGTAGGGAGGAGATATATCTATGCAATCTTTCTTCTAAGAAAAATGTAAATGCTTTACATTTTTCCACTATTAGCATTACTTCCTTGCCCTCTTTATGCATTTTAGTGAAGGCAAATAGTCTAGGGATCCCAAACCTGGGGTTACAGCATTTCTGGATAAAAGGTAAAACCTTTGCAAGCTTGGTTCCCTTCAGTTTCTTGACTCTTCTATCAACAGATTCAACAATTTTATTGCTGGTCTTAATACATTCTGTCTTTCTGATGTACTCTTCTAAGGCTTTATCATAAGTTTGTTTTTTTCATTATAACCATTTGTTTACTTTTATCCTCTCTTGCCACAATTAAATTGTTTGCTTTCAGCCAACACTTAGTATATATAATGCCATTGTTCCTACTTCCTCCTTTTTCCACTTTTCTTGATTTTTTAAAACAGTTTTCCAATATACATAATCCTTCTCTATCGGATCTAATCCAACAATTCCTCTTTCAATCTCCTGGATGGAGGTTTCAACTTTCATTTTGTCTCTATAGCGTAAAAATTTGGGACTCTGCATATATGCATTGCAATCTGTACGCAACTCCTTCCTCTTCTAATGGATCCTTTTTTGTATAACCAATTTTCATCAGTTCCAATAGTCTGTTTTTTTGAATTGGAGCTAATTAAAGTTTCACTAAAAATTTTTTGATATTTTTCCATATATAAAGTTGAAAATCAGACTGTCAGAACATCTTGCCACAGTAAGTTTAAAGGTAAATACTTCTCTGGTATTTTTGCATTGTAATAGTAAAAATTGTCAAATTAATGTTAATGAAGTAAAAGTAATGTATAAAAAAATAAATACTGTAAAAAGAAAATTTAAAGAACATTTTGCAATCGTTACACAAAATAACTCTGTTAATTTAAATAATGGTGTGGTGCCAGCGGAATGCTGGGTAAATCTTGTCAGATATAAAAACTGTAACTACGATGTAAAAGATTGTAATGGATAGTTGAAGTGATTGGCAAATTGAATTGTATTGTGCAGCTTGGAGCCCTACTGAAGAGGCCAGTGTATTGTGCAGCTTGGAGCCCTACTGAAGAGGCCAGTGTACTGGCAAAATGCATTTGGGGATAAATAAGTTGTAATAAAGAATAGTCTCTCTCAAAGTAAAATGGATTTGCTTTTTTTACTTTTTATTCTAATTCTATTTCATTTAGCAAATGGTTTAGAGTTCAGAAAGTTTTACGCCTCTGTAAGTCAGAAAAGAAGAAAAATTTGAATTTTCGTGTACTCAATTACAGTACAATTAAGTAAGATTAGGATACAGTGTTTGTGAATCTAAACCCAAGTCTGAAAGAAAGCAGTGGAATCATCTGAGTTCATAATGTCCCAAAAATTAAAGTTGCAGACCTTAGCAGGAAAGGTAATGCTTACCCTTTTTCCTAATATTAATGGAACACTACTGCTGGATTTTAAAGGCTGGACATCATCATCAATGATCAACAGTATTTCACCACACTAAACAAACTTCACAAGGCAATTGCGGGTCGGACCGAATAAAATAAAATTAAATAAAGAAGCTCAAATTAAATTATATATATATTTATTCAATTTGAACAAAGAAACCCTCTATTTCTCCCTCTTTCGAAATCTTGTCAAAATCTTATAACAATGGATGAACACATTTCCTTCCCTGGAGCCGTTTCCTATCTCTCAGGAACATGAAAATGAATCACTGGGAACTTATCGAAAAATCTGTGATTGGCGAAAAACAATAACATGACTTGAGATATAAAAGAGGGGTGATGACAGAAGAAGGAGATCCGTCGTAAAAAAAAGCCATCCGTAAAAAAAGACTCTGTCAAGTCATTCAATACCCACAATCCTAGAGGTATGATAATGAATATTGTAAACTCTCTCTCAGCGCGCACCCATCCACTTCCGCATGTATGCTCGAGTTAATTTCAATGTAGCTAGATTATCTAAGTTTTGTCCAATAAATTATTGTTTTGTTGTTAATTGGTGTCTTTTACTTCAATATTGCCAATGTCTCACCGACAACCCCTCTTACCTCCTCTACTCTACCTGAGAAAAGAATCCTGACTTTATGGGATAGAAAAACATAGACAAGCCATCCACTGACCAGTGGGCAGTTTTCACCAAACTGTTGCTGATCAAAAAGAGGTATGACTTCAATCTACCTCAGGAATACCCACACAATTATAAAGCTAGATTTCTTATCAGAGAGTGCTATTTTATTACATGATAATTCCTTTCCACATGAAATATAAAGAATACACTGAATGCCAAACACTGAAAGGCTTTGCAGATCCTGACAGTCCAGACCTCTCACCTTATGACTTGAATATATTTGTTCCCTTAAAGAATGCTTTAAAGGAGTACAATCCAGATTAATGATGTGCAGGTGGCCTTGTGGCAGTGGTTCAATGACCAACTTTGTTCTTTTATTGTGGACGGCATATACAAAATGATCAAATAATGGAAGATGTGTATCAATGCTTGGGGAGACTTCTTATAAATATTCAATGTAACAGTAAGGTCTGCAACATTTATACTCCACACATTAATCCTTCATTTTGTTACAGATGCTACCTGGGCAGGTTTCATTTAATCAAGATATATAACAATATATCATTCTTGACAATAAACAATTCTCTTTCTATTGCATCAGAGTTAAGATTAAATTAAAATAGACTTTCATTTTCATACATTGTTTTATTATAATTCATAATAACAATTCTAAATTATATTAAAAAATGAAGTAATAATAATAATAATAATAATAAATAATAATAAAATAACTCAATAAAAATTAATTAATTAAAAGTTTTAATGTCCATAATATTCAGTGACACAGATACAAAAGTCAATCACTCAGTTGCTATTCATTGTAGAGAACTAATACATACTAAAATTGACAGTTTCTAAATAGTTCTTTGAAAGTAATTATGAGCTGAAGAAATTAAGTTACTGGGAACTTGTCAATTTTCAAGATACAAGTTTGCCTATATTTTAGCCAATAATAGCTCTATTGAGTTAAAATTCACTCTCTGATAGAAAACAAGTAAAAATGTCTAATAACATTGATTAAAACATGACTGATGCAAGAAAATGAATAAGTGAACTAAAAGGAGAGGCATATACAGTGGAGAACTGACCCACTGTATATGCCTCCCTTTTCTCAGTGGGCAGTTTGTTCTCAGTTCTTAGTGGCCATTCCTTATTTTAATATGTTATATTTCACTTAAAAAAAGTAAATTATTAAACAAATACAATCATTATCTATTGCATTAAATTTAAAAAATCTTATTCTAATCTATGTTGAAGCTGCCAAGGTATGATCCATCCACAAACAAACATCCAGCTCACAGCAAATACAGTCTATATATATATATAAACATCTTATCTACATATGATACATGTAATAACACACCTTCAATTGCCATATATTTTAGTAATTTATAATTATCATTATTACCAAATTATAGTCTGATGATATATGGTGATTGAAGGTGTGTTAATACAGTCTATTACTTGAAATTTTAAAATGACTGGTCCTGATTCAGATATAGGCCACCATAGAATTGTTCTTGCAAACTTAAATTCAGCTATCACAATATGTATTGTGCGGTTTCTAATTTGAAAATAACTGATCACAATTTGTAGACTGTCATGATGGTCGCAAATGACTGTATATAGTTAATTGTGTCTCCTGCCCCTAATGTTTCCTTATGTCATCTCAGCTTTCATCTAACTCCATTCTATAGATTAAGGAAATATAGACAAACAGCAGTGGGGAATTTATTGGTCTACAATTTTTTCAAATTGCAGCCCAATAAATTTTTGTTATTTAATTTGACTTAAGCACTATTAAGCATAAATTCTTGGATGCCATTTATATTATGTGAATGTCAACTAACATGATTTTCTTTAATTAATTTGATTTAAATTCAACTGAGGATTGTACTGAAAAATAGAATTAATATCTTTCCTGCATGCACACTGAAATTTAATTTATATAGCAACATACTTAACTTAGTAATTATGTTAATTTTAAATTTATTCTAAAAATTACAGTTAAACTTACTGACAATCTTCTTTAAATAATCTTGATTCATCAGTGCAATAAAAAAATTTTCCATTAAATAGCTGAACAGCTATTACTGCAAAAATGAATTGAAATAATATATACACAATGAGTATGTTGACGACATTTTTGAGTGATGTTACAACACAATCAAAAACAGCCTGAAATGAAATTACAAATAATTAGTATAAATTTTTTAAAATATATTTTAATATTTTTATAAAGTTGATGGTTTCAAGAATAAATCATGATACATGAATATACAGTATCTGTAGCACACAAAAATTTTCAATTTTTTAATAATGATCAAGTAAATTTAAACAACAGAAAAATTGTTTGATAAATCAATAATGGAAGTTAAAATTGGTAAATAACCTGCATCATGTAATAATCTAAACTTGCTCTCAAACTGATCTTTAAATACAGGTAATCTGCAAATTATTCCATTAAAACTATTTTTAAAATAAGATTTTTTATTAATTTAATACATAACATTAATGTATGAAAAATCTTGTAACAAATGCATGTAATATCTTTCAGATTTTATTAAGAAATTGATTAAGACTACTGAAAAAAATCTATTTATCTATCTATCCAGTGGCCTCCTCTCTACAGAGGGTTGCATTTGATGAACTATTCCTCTCCGTGTTTCCCTATTCCAGGCTTCTCTTAAATCCTTTCCAGTCCAGTCCTTAATGTTGTCTCTCCAAGTCTTTCAAGGTCTTCCTCTAGGTCTTGTCCCCTCCACCAGTCCCTCAATCACCGTCTTTAGTAGTTGTCCTCCTGATCCTCTAGTCAAATTTCCAGCATATCGTACTTTTCTTTGTTGGATATTTATAAGCAACTCTCTCCTCAAGCTCAGCCTGCCCAAAACCTCTGCATTTGTCATTTTCTCGTCCAACTTATTATTTGTATCTTTCTCAGGCACCACATTTCAAAAGAGTTAATTCTTTCCATCATTTCACGTGCGAGAGTCCATGCCTTGCATCCGTATGTTAATACACTCCAGATCATTGTACTTAGGATCTTTATTTTCAGTTTTATGTCAAGGCCTCTGTTTGTTAATATATGGCTAATCTGATAAAAAGAAACTTTTGCTTTATTAATTCTGCTTTTAATTTCTGTATTACATCTATTATCACTCGTTATCCAGCTTCCTAGATATTCAAACTTTTTAACCCCTTCAAGTTCCTTATTTCCCAGGATGATCCGGAATTCATCCATATCTTCACTCTTTGAAACCTTCATTACTTTTGTCTTCTGTTCATTTATTTTCTTATGGAATTTCTCCAATCCAGTTTTGAACAGTCGATTCAGAATTTTCTGTAATCCCTCTTTACTTTCACTCAGGGGCACCACTAGCTGTTTGAACGCCCATGTGCAATACCGATTATGCCGCCCCCTGTTTAACTACGACTACCTACACTGAGCTTGCCAGAAAGGCAAGCTCTTTAGTGTTGTCTCATAAGGGTGTGAAAAAAGAAAATAAATACTTTACAAAGAAAAACTATTTATTATTACTAAGTTATTTTTGTTTACTTAAGTGTAAAACTATATAAATATTTATCTACAGAAATTGAACTCTTCTTGCCTTTATGTTTGCGAAATCTGATATCAATTTCCTTGTATCCAAGCTGTCTAAGATTTCATATTCAATTGAAACTACAGCTAAATTACTTAGTCTTTGCTGGTGCATTGTTGACCTTAAATAGTTTTTCTATAATTTTTAACTTTGAAAAGGACCTTTCACCAAATGCAACTGTAACTGGCAATGTAAGTAATATTCTTAGTGCGAGGTTTGCCGATTGGGGAGAAAGTGTCACGACAGTCGAGCGGTCAGCACTGTCGTGTGGGAGTGAAAAAACTTACTGAGACAGGTTCTCCATCGTATACCGTTTAATAAATATAAAAATTTTTCTTACAACAAATCCTTAAAACGGCGTAACACCTATCCAAAATTCAGCAACAAGTTCATAACACTAAAAGTTCAACTGTTCTGACAATAGTTTTTCTTCCGGCGATGGAGGCGTGAAGACGTCGCCTCCGGGCTGCACAACACTATTTGAACCGAGGTCTTCTATCTACAAGGTAGACTTTAGCGATCTTGATGGCATGGGAGGGTGGAGACAAGTCCTCCGAATATCTGACAAGTTCTCGTGGGAGAATGTCCGGATGACAAGAATCCTGGAGAGGAGCACTGCAAACCAAAGGCCAAGAACTATGAACCAAGAACGTCACATCCTTTTTTTTTTGCGCGGTTTTTATAAGTTTTTTCTGAGTCCCAGATCGAACATTCCGATAGGTCGATGTCGACTTTCCCCCGTTCTCCAATTGGTCCCCCTCCTTGTTACGAATTGTAACGGGATCAGAGCCCAGATCGCGGGGTGAGTAAACTCCAATTGACAATTTGATTCCTATCGAAGACGTTCGATCTAAGTACTCAAATTCATCCATTGTTTTAACCTGAGTAGTTCGACTTTCTTAGAAGTTTTTACAGATATGTCCTTATATGGACATAAAATATTCATTTTGCGTTTGACGGTTTCTTTTTACAATAAGATTCATAATTATAAAAATTTTTTCATACGAAATTAAAATATTTTCCGTGCACGAATTTCAACCCACTTCCGGAGCCTCACATTAGTGCTATTGCTGTGTTCAGAAATGTTGAAATTAATTAAGTCATTAGTAAAAAGATATTGTAATAGGGTTTGTGGATCATTAGACTCATTTTCTGGAAAATGCAACTTTAAAGTATTGATTTCATTAAACAAATCAATACCGTCAATGTCTGTTTCACTACTTGAATCGTCTTTAAGCTTCAGATTTAAATCCTAACCAAGTTAAAATATCATTAATTATACTTAGACCCATGTCAGAAGAATTATTAAAAAAATAATTGCAATTTGATATGCGATAGAACTGTTCGAATGCGTACAAGCACAAACTGAGAAGGAAGCTCTGTGGGGATTCCCTATTTTTGCCAGTCCTGTCAACTTCTGTCATAGAGCACGACTATGGGTACTTGGCTTTCGGGCACTGCCGGGTGGCTCAACCTGCCGACAGACGTTTCGCATTGCATCTTAATTCTGATAAATGCCAATAGAGGCGCTGTTAACGCTATAATATAAATAAGAATATAGTAATTGCGTGCCGGTCGGAGTTTTTTCTCCATGCGAAGACATTTCTTATGCTATAAGTAGGGTGGGTATTATGACAATGACTTTCAATATTACGTGACCAATCGCTCGATTTGCCGCCCCCTGGATGTGCCACCCGCGTGCGGTGCACGCCTTGCACGCCCGCTTACGGCGGGCCTGCTTTCACTCAGCAGGACCATGTCGTCAGCATATCTTATGTTATTTATCAAGCATCCATTGATTTTCACTCCTTCGTTACAAGTGCTTCTCGCATCATCCACTCACTGTAAATATTAAATAGCAGTGGCGAAAGTCTGCATTCCTGTCTCACTCCTTTTTCCCCCCTTATCCAGTTGGATTCTTCATCATCAATTTTTATTATTGCTTTCTGATTTTTGTATAAAGCAAGAATAATTTTAATTATCTTTTTATCTATTCCAATTTTTTGAAGTATTTCAAATAAAACTGTGTGATTAACATTGTCAAATGCCTTTTCATAGTCCACAAAACATAGATAAAGATCCCTATTTTTTTCAATCATTTTTTCACCAATAAGTCTAATTAATGTAATGGCCTCTCTAGTTCCTTTGTTCTTTCTAAATCCAGATTGTGTATCATTTAGTTCTGCTTCAATTTTCAGTTCTATTCTACTATAGATAGTATTAGTTAAAACTTTTGAGATATGGCTTATTAAACTTATTATTCTGTTTGTCGCATTCCAGTGTTCCTGTTATTTTGGGTATAGGTATAAATATTAAATTAGTGAAGTCTGTGGGTAGTTGTTCTCCTGCAAGAATTTTATTAAGAACATGACTCATAATCCTTCTTCCCTCAGAACCCATTGATTTAAGCAATTTCCCTTGTAAGCCATCAATTCCAGGTGCCTTCCCATTCTTCAATTTTTTCAAGGCTACCTCAACTTCATCCTCCAGAAATTTAGGGGTTTCATCATCATCGTATTCCTCCTCTAGTTGACATTCCATGTTATCCTCTGTTTTATAAACTTTTGTCAAATATTCATTCCATCTTACTAATTGCCTTTCCTTCTGCATTAAAACTTCTTCATTCTCATCCTTTATTGCCCCAATTTTCACTCTTCTTTTCTTTCCTGAGATTAAATCAATGTTTTGATAGACCTTTCTCAGATCTTGTGACGATTCATGCTCTTCTAATTCACAGCAGATTCTATCTAGCCAGTCTTCCTTAGCTTTTCTTGCCATACTTTTCACTTGTTTATCGATTGTTCTATATTTTTCTTTAGCATCTAGTGTATTTGCACTTTTCCATTTTCTCCTTTCATCCATTTTCTCCAACACTTCTTTAGTAATCCAAGGTCTCCTTGCTTTTCTTCTCTCCTCTCCTAGAACCTGGTAAGCACTGTCTCTAATTTTCCCCTTCATATTCTCCCAAAGTTCTTCCACACTTCCTTCCAAATTTAAATTTCGAAGTCTATTATTAGTCATACTCTCATATTTTTCTCTAATGCTGTTTATCTTCAAATCACCAATTCTCAGTCTTTTTTCATTTCTATTTCTTTTTGTGCGCTTCAATTTAACCCAAATCACAGAGAGCAAGAGATTGTAGTCACTGCCACAATCCACCCCTGAATATGTTTTTATATTTGTAATTGTGTTCCTGTATCTATGATTAATCATAATAAAATCTATTTGATTTCTAACTTTGATTCCTCTTGATCCTGGGGCTTTCCAATTACCAATGAAAAAAATATTCATTGGTAATTAAAAATTTTAATCATCCTCTTAACAAATTGTATATTTGTTCAGAAACTTGCAAAGAAAAGATTTTAATTAAAAAACTATTCATTACTCAGTAGTTCTAACTGAGTAATACATGTCTTGGTTGCTTGCTGTTCTCTTTACTATGTGTATTTTCTTAGCATAAGGTTGCCATTGAGAACAAATCACACAGGAACTCTTTTAGTGGAAAAAGGTCGGTTTATTGATAGGAAAGAATATGCATTTTGGGCTTAATGCCCCTCTTCAGTCCTATTATAACAGATTTATCAGCAAAATTATTACAGAATTACAGATTTACTGATTGTATTGAAATATTTAGGCTACACTATTTCATATTTGAAATATTTAGAATACACTATTTCATATTTCAATACAATCAGTAAATCTGTAACTCTGTAATAATTTTGCTGATAAATCTGTTATAATAGAACTAAAGAGGGGCATTAAGCCCAAAATGCATATCCTTTCCAATCAATAAACCAACCTTTTTCCACTAAAAGAGTTCCCATGTGATTGTTCTCAACAGCAACCTTATGCTTTTAAAACACGTTACAGAGCATGTTCAATGTGGTGTCCACCATTTTTGATAAGCAAGTTACATTGCATTACTGTGTTCTCAACAGTAGTTCTTAGCATATCAGGAGTAACCTCACAAACAGTTTCGTTTTAAAACTGATTAAAAACATAACACTCCACGAAAACCTTTTTTTACAAGCGTTATGTCCATAGTACACTCCACAAACGCTTTCGACCTCCACCAAGGTCTGCTTCAGGTGGTGACTGACTGTGTTTCCTCCTGACCATCGTAATGATGTCGCCAGAGATGTAAATAATTGTGCGTGTCGGAGATATAAATAGAGAGATATAAATAATTGTGTGCGCCAGAGATATAAATAATTGTGCGATTGTTATACTCAACGCAGTGTTAAGTTGTTGGAAGTCGTTTGTCGTGATTAAAAACATTTTCAACAATGTCTTCATGTCTTATTTCGTTTAACAATATTGCAGACAGAGCCATTTTTCCACTAGTGGTGAGTTTTTGAACTTTATTTTTTCACGGGAAATAAAATCCCTTGGTGTCCTTTACACTATTACCAAGTTTGATAACATTCTGTCCAGTTGTTTTTATTTTATGGCCATTTCAAAGTGAAACTTTAATTATAATCACCCTGTAGATTATTATATAAGTTGTTAGATTCAAGAATGCATCTTTTTATAATACAATAACATACTCTTGCTTTCATTCTACTATGCAAAATATATAATCAAAGTTTAATGCCAAGATCTTACGATATAATAGTAAAAACATCTAAAGTAATTAATAATTTTTAGAAATAATATTTCTGATTTTGATAGAAAAAGTTTAATTTCAAGAATGAAGGAAACTGGTAAAACTTACTTCCTTTTCAACAGAAGTTCTACATCGTTTTGTTTTTCCTTTATCTTCCAAATTTTGGGTCACACAACTAACAGTCACCCCTCTGTGAATCCCCACTCATCCTGCTCACGTGGGAAATTGCGATGTTACCATTGGACAAAAATCTCGAAAAAGGGGATTCTTTGGTATTGTTCAGCGAGTACGCCAAAAATTCTACGAGAAGAAAGACGTATCCCATGGGCAATGCCCAAGACTCATAAAATTCTAATTTACCGATTCCTAAAGTAAAGGACTATTTATCAAAGTGCCTCCATCAAGTTAAGAAGAAAATAGAAGAAAAGCCTGACGAGAACTAGAAAAATTAAAAGAACTTTTCATCGATACGAAATAAGTGACAACAGAAGAATTCAAAAAGTTAATGAGGTAGTATGAAATTTGAACAGAAGTGTATTCTCTCTCTCTGTGAATTTAGTAGTTTATTTCCCTTGTAAACTCCATTTTTTTTCTACTTGATTTATTAAATATTCATTGTTATTTTTAAAACATGGCCTCGTTCTTGACTGAATCAAAAAGAATCTTTTTCATAAACTAAATGCAGTTCCTATTTTAAACAAGTACAAGTATTCACATGATAGCGTGCGTAATTGACTATCTGGTGTCAACATCCTGACATGGACTTTACAGTCTATATCCTTATTTACTTTAAAGCCCTCCTTGAAAATTTAGAGATTGAATCTTGCGATTTTGTGCTGATTAAGCGGTACTCCAGTTTGTACCCCTGGCTTATCTCACAATAATAATAATTCAAAATTTTATACTCTGTGATTTCTATACATTTTAATTAAATAAATAATTTTGTAATTAATTAATTAATAACTAGTATAATTAAAGGAAACTTTTCTATGTAATTTTTTGTAAAAAAATTTAGATGACCTATGAAATATTTATGGGAGCTTTTTACAAAAATTATATTTATTCAACTATTTATTGAATAGATATATATCACTTATTCGTTTAATATATATAATAATTTAATATATATTTGTAATCATAAGCAAATGTATCTATTAAGTTAGAATTTGATTCTCAATTGTCTTAAATTATGTGATATGTAGAAATTAATTTTGAATACACAAATTTATGTTTTTGAAAGATTTCTCTCAATTTCTAAAGATTTCTTTCCATTCTAATATTAAATATAAGTGCTGATGTTTAATTTTAGAAATTTGTACTTAATGTGAGGTTCCAGATGAGGTTCAAAATCAAATTAATTATACGCTATAAGAGGAAAGGGGAAGTTACTGTTAAATTGGAACAAAGGTTGTCTGTTATGAGAGAGAGAGAGAACTGTAGTTGTCAAAATAAATGCAATGCAGTGATAAATGACGTAGATTATAGTGTCAACCCAGAGAGATGGAACTTTGACAGAACAGTCATATACAAGTGGTCTAAGTTAGAAAATTGGAAAAGAAGGGAAAGGTTGATGGTCAAAGGACATCATGTTCTATTGTTGAAATTCTAAAATATCAGAGAAAAGATAATAATGGAGTAAGATATGAGTGCAGATTTCATAGTTTCATCAACAATCTCTCGGTCAGAGTCGATGAGTGGTATCAAGTAAACTCTCTGAAGTGGACCTTTTTTTGCAACCCAAACAGATCTCAGTTTTCACCTGGAGACAGGTGAGCGACCAATTGGGAAGTGAGATGAAGGATGCAAGGCCAATCAAAAAGGCAGATGGAGAGAGAGAAAACTATAAAACCCCAAAATCCAAGGTAAAAGTGCAGTTTTTGCCAATTGTGTCCTGTACTAAATCTGTGCCACTCGGAAGACTGACATTGCAATCAATTTGGATAACATCTGGATAGCATCGGAGCCATCACAAACAACTACCTGAAGCTCCCACACTTCCAGTTGGACTCTACAATGCTACTGCCCTGGGGCCATCGTCTGCCGTCCACCTGGTGATCACTATCTGCAGTCAAGTGACACTTTAAATTACTGGTCCACATCTAGCCACACAACCTCAAAGTCAAACTGTTCATTTATTAATATTGTGTAAGTTACTTTTGAATCACAATAAAATGGTTTTGTATAAGGACATGTGTCATCTCTACCTCCAATTCCACTACCCACATGCAAACACACTGTAGACCATTACTGATGCAGGATTAACTGATCTCCCCCTGAAAGTTGGCAAACTCACAGTGGTGTCAGAGAAGGGAATTTTAAGTTCCCTATCTCCACCAACATTGGCAAACTCACATTAATTTTAGTATCATAACTGTAAGAAATTAATGATATCAAGATCTATGGCTAATTTTTTGAACAAAAAATTTAAATAATAATAAAAATATACAATAAATGTTTTTGAGAAAGCTAGAAATTCCTAGAGTCAACAAAATTGAAGTATTGTATATTCTTTCTAATGAAATATATTTTGATTAGTGAATAATTTAGAATATAAGGTTTGAATGTTAAAAAAATTTAGAAAAAGTTTGAAAATTAAAAAGAAAATTTCAAATAAAATTTCAAATACAGAAGTTTTACTTAAATTATTTACAATATAAATGTCATTTTCTTTTTAATAAAAAAATTTGTGAACTGCAGAGGAGGTAAGGTTCAGTTGCACCTCTCTGTATGGACAACAGGTTGTTAAACCTGCTCACTGTCAGGATGGCTTACTTTACGATAATGGTCCCTAGAGTTGGGACTCTCAAATGTCAGTCGAGTGGAGGGAGAGTATTTGGGGTCGACGATAAGGTGAAGGCCGTATACGAGTAAAGGAGTCTACCATTTTAACAAGTATAACAAGGATTTATTAAAATAATCAAAATCAACAAAACTACTACACAAATCTCGACATTAAACCGTCTAACAGCTTGAGAGAGAGTTTACACGCTTTTTCATACTTCTTTGTAGGTTTCCTTGAGGATTAAGTTCATGTAGGCACAGAAGTATCCCATAAAAGGTGTCTTTGATCCAAATGAACACAAATATAAAAGTTTGTGACTCTGGTGACGAATGGATATCGATGTTGGAGGACCGAAATAGTGATGGGTTCGTAGATTCGACTCAATGTCGTCGGTCCTGTTTTCGATAAGAGACTCCCCCGAGAGGGGGTAAGAATGGTCTTTTATAGCTTTTTGTGGGGAATTTCCATCACTTGATCGGATGGTCTATGAGCTAAAGGTTATAGGTGTTCCAGGGACCTAAACAAGTGATGAATTTTGGATGCTAACTATTAACTTTTGTGCAAGTTGAGCTGCAAGTTATGTGAGAACAATAGAATGTTGATGGTTATGACAGGAAGGTTTACACATTCCCAGCTAAGATCGTTTTTTCTTCCAATTCATTACATAAACATAAGGGATAAGATAATTAAAATTTTAGTTAATAAAATTCCGGATCTCACAAATTATAAATTTTTGTTCACTTTATTTGGTGAATGTCATTTTTGTAGAGAAGAATTTCGTATAGGTATTTCACTTTAGGTTGGCCAGTCAGTGGAAATGTTATGTAATTTCTTATCCAATTTTAATTTGGATTACTAGAAACTTGATTTATTGGAGTTCACATTACTGAAAGTGTCTTTATTATATTACATTATAAATCAATGAATATAATATGAATATTATTGACACAAAATATTATTACTACACATTTTCTTTCATACTTTTTCTATAATGGAGGAGGAGATATTGTGAAAATTGATGTATTATGATGATAGGAATTTTCAAGTTATATTTACCAATAATGTAAGATTGAAAAGTTTTGCAAGAATACAATTCTGATGCAACTGTTATTATAACAACATATTTGCTGTATGTTATTAGTTTGCATTTATGTTGATATTTGAATTATATTTTAGAAATTTTGTATTAATAGATACATAATTGAAAATATTTGGTTTAAATTTATATGCTCTTAAAAGATTACTTAAATAGGACTAAATGAAACTGAAATTAAATAGATAAAATTAATCATAACACAATGACATAAACTTTTAAAATAGGAAACCAAAAATATCTTATTTAAAAAAAATCTATTTGTTTAAAATATAGCAAATAGTTGCTTACTAGGGACACTATGAGTTTTGTCATATTGTTATAGAATTGAGATGGCATGTTGCCTTAGTTCCCTTTCTCCATTAACCCTTGTAACTTTCATGCAATTCTATCTTTCACTCAATTTAACCCAAGCACTGACATGTTTGAATGTGTAAAAAAGGTATGAGTGTATGTATGGGATGTGTGTGTGAAAGTGAGAGAATGTATATGTGTGTGTGATCACAAAAAAAAACACTTTTGACCACACAAGGAGGCAATCTTTACAATTGTCAGTTACAGAGAGTCAATCCTTGCATTTGCTGGAAAGAAAGAGGTGATTTTTGTACCTACTGAGCATGGAAGAAGTGATCCTTGTACTGGCTGCCAAAGGGAGATAATCTTTAAACTTGCTAACACATAGAGATGATCCTTACACTTGCCTTCACTTGACAGAGAAGTAATCCTTACATTCACTCAGTATCACTTGCTTTGTTTTTGTGTTTTATTTATTTATAATTTTTTTGGTGTTCATTTTCCATTAGACATGCACAATGTTGTTTTTTTTTTATTTTTTGCTCCCTAAATTTTGTTAGGCACACTCAATCATGTCGGCAAGTGTGGACATTGTCACTTTGACACCACTATATCTTGAAAATGAAGTCATGGACCCTCACTTTTTATTACAGTTTTGATTCCTCATTGCAGTTAATGGAAAATGGCAAGGTTTTATCAAATCAGTCCATCAAAGTTTTAGAACAAACTCATATTCTACAAGCTTACAAAAGANTAAAAACTTTTGTTTGATTTTGTGCATTTGTTTACTTTTTGTATCCCATCAAATATGGAAGATCGAAAGCAGCATTTTCGGCATATTTTGCTCTTTTATTACTGAAAAGGTAAGAATACTGTTCAAGCAAGAAAAAAAATTGTGTGATGTGTATGGGGAAGATGTATTGACAGAATGACAGTGCCAAAACTGGTTTACAAAATTTCGTTCTGGCAATTTCAGTATTGAAGATGCACCACATTCTGGATGGCCAGTTGAAGCCAATGAAAACAAAATAAAAGTACTGATTGAAGCAAACTGCTGAATAACAACACGTGAAATCACTAAGAGATTAAATTTGTCAAATTGAACCATTTATGATTATTTGAAACAAATTGGTTTCGTTTCAAAGCTTGATATATGGGTTCCACATGTTCTTAAAGAGAGATGCTCTCTTTGGTGGAATTTTAAGGAAATTTTTTTTTGGAGCTTTTACCAGACAATTTAACAATTGATTCAAAAGTGTACTGCCATCGAGTAAACAAATTGAATAATTTCATCAAACAGAAAAGGTGGCCAGAATTGATCAACAAAACAGGTGTAGTGTTTTACCACGATAATACCAAACTTGTGTGAAATTTGACAACTCGTCAGAAACTGTTATAACTTAGATAGGATGTGTTATCACACCGACCATATTCGCCAGATCGAGCACACTCAGATTATTAATTGTTCCAGTCTATACAAATTTTTTTTAACTGTAAGACATTTACTTGAAATGACAATGTCAAAAATCATTGGATCAATTTTTTTGTAAACAACTATCAAAACTTTTATGAATGTGAAATCATGCTATTACCAGAAACGATGACAACAGGTATTTGACCAAAATGGTTGATATATAATTCAATAAAATATTTATTTATTATAAAAATATTGTGTTTTTTGCCACGGAAAAAAAACGAAATTACTTTTCAAACAACCCAATATAACTTGGACATCCTCATGCTGTAGCTCTTGTGGATGACCCGGTGCATTTTCAATTAACAAAAGAACTTTAAAAGGCAGTCCCTTTTCATTTAAATATTTTTTGGCATCTGGGATAAAACATTCATGAAACCATTCATTAAACATTGCAGCAGTAACACACACTTTATTATTGGTCCTCTAATAAACAGGAAACAAATTGATATTTATTCCTTTAAATACACATAGCATTTTTGATTTGTTAATAATGGTTTCATAATGTGATATCCTGAAGCATTGCTACAGAAAAGAATTGTTATGCAATCTTTTGCTGCTTTATGACTGCTAGCTAATTTACAAATTTTACAGTTAGACACATAGGTCCTCTCTGGCAATTTTTTCCAAAATAACCACGACTCATCAGCATTGAAAACCTGCTCTGGTGTATATGAATTGTTGGCAACAATTTCAGCAAATTTTGTTGGATATTCTTGCTCTGCATCTACATCAGATGCCAGTTAATCTTTTAATTTTAAAATATGTAAAGAGTGTCTTGATTTGAATCTTTCGAACCAACCATGACTTGCGGTGAAAGTCTGCTTCTTTTCAAATAAAGAAGAGGATGGTGACTGCTCTTTAATTTTTTCGTAAATCTGCAAAGCTTTATTTGTAATAGCATTGGCATCAATTGGCATCTGTTTTTGAGTTTGGTCCTCTATCCAAATCATTAATGCCTTCTCTATGTTTTCCATTGCAATATCTCTGACATATGAAATAGTGCTCATACTCATACTAGTGCCAGCTGCTACTCTCTTTCTAATTGAGTTTTCATTTTTTCTTATGGTTCTTATTGTAGCTTCATTCATGCTATATAATCTAGCATAACATCTATTACTCTTTCTCCATTTCATAAACAATCAAAAATTTTTATTTTGGTTGCTAAAGATTCTTTTTTATAATTTCTTTCAACATAATAAGCCTACAAATATTACTCAAGATATAAAATATGTAATTAAAAATAATGTAATCGTTTTTACTTACAAATATGAAAAATTAAAATTTTCTGATTAAAAATGATGGCAATGAGTGCAACTTCGTGCATATGGGAGAATCCCCTATATTGGTTTATCAGTTACCATTTGACAGATTGAAATAAAACTGCCACATAGTGCCATAAATATCAACTATATCTTATAATTAAGGTGGATTGGTATATAGATTGGAGTTAAAAATTGTTCCTTTTGATCATAGCCAGTTTATTTTCAACATTTATTTAAAAAATTTTTTTAAACCATGTAAAAGCAAAAACATGCAAAAAAAGTACCGTGTAAAACAAGGGATAGGTGTATTGTTTATGGTGTTAGAATAACAGATGACAAAATTATCTTTATCATTATATATCGGATGTTGACTTGGATGTCAACAAAATGATTAGAGTATGTAAGATTCCCCCCAGTTTGACCTTGATCGATGATATCAAAAAATTCAGCATCAACAAAAATATCCTCCTGACTTATGATTACCACCCCTCCCATCAGCTTGCCTCTGACGTTTACTTTGAAGATCCAGTTGATCATCCCAAGTTTAGGATTTACACTGACAGTTTCAAGATGGGTGACGAAGTGTGTGCAGCTTTTGTAGTTTACTCTGACTTAGGTCATGAGCTTTACAATGCTTTGCTTCCATCTAGGTTTGCACTGCTCAACAGCACAGGCAGAAATCTTAGCTATTTATATGAGCTTAATTCACATTAGGCATAGGAAGGACAAAAGACACTACTTACAATATCACATTTATTCTGACAGTAGAGTAGCTTTACACAGGATTGCAAGTCTGATAGTCGCTTAAATCTCATACACCACATTCTCAGACACTTAAACAACAACATTAGAATAGATTTCCAATGGTTCCCGGGTCATGCTGGAATTCTCGGCAACGAGACCGCTGACCGTCTTGCCAAACAAGCTGCAAAGTCTTCAGTCACTAGTACTTTCAGTTACATTTCTACCTCGTACATCAACAATTACGTGAAGAAGCAAATCTTCATTCTCTGGCAAGACAGCTGGGACCATGACACCACTGGTATGTTCACCTACAATTTCATCCCCAAGGTTGACACTACTGCAAATCATTGCCACTTTTACCCTAGTTACACTCTCACTCAGCTACTTACAGGACACAGTAACTTTAAGCAATATTTGTATAGATTTAATCTTGGGGACAATCTACAATGCTATTGTGGTATTCAGGAAGACCAAACACCACTTCACTTAGTTTTTCGCTGCAACAGGTACAATCACATTAGGGATAGTTTAATGAGAGCTGCTATTCTTGAAGGTGTAAGGAACCAAGTCCAAGCATTATTTTTATTTACTTTTATTTTTGCTTTTTATTATATTTTTGTTTGGGGCTTATGTTTTGTTAGGACGATGGTTTCCTCACCATTCACCTTAGAAACTTAAAAATAGAAGAGAAACCAACTCACCAACGAGAGAAAAGCGCCGTAGAAAAAACTCGCGCACATTTGCGCTCCCGAGTGGAAAAAAGTAGGTCCACACCAAGAAAAGGGGGGGAAACCCCACAAGCACAACTTAGGGACTCGCTAAACCTTAAAGAATAAAAACATCCCGAAAATTGTCAAAAAGAATAATGTAAAAGGTTAGTGAGTATTGTCGGAAAATAGGCTACCAGACAAATAGAAAAAGTTAATTGTTAGCAAATAATTTAAAATAAAAATAAACCTTTAAATATCCAGCAATAAAAATGTTTAATAAAAACGTTTTCAACCGTTTTAAACGGCCATCTTCAGTTGAAAAAGAACACTAAAAAAGAACGCATGAAATACGAATTAAATAGAAACCGAAGTGTGCATGCGCAACTTATCGGACTTAACTTATTTTATTAAACATTTTTATTGCTGGATATTTAAAGGTTTATTTTTATTTTAAATTATTCATTCCAGTATAAGTTCTTGTTATTTGTTAGCAAATAAGTATGTAAATGAGGGGAGTGATCGCATTCAGAGTTGTGATGTCACCTCACAGTATAAAGTCGAATCTCAAGTGAAGATGGACGAGGTGAGCTTCTGTTAGCAACGAGCTTGGTGAGCTTCGTAGCAGCAAACGAGAGAGAGGTGTCTGATAGGATAAAATAGTTCCAAGGCAATTTTGAAGTTATTCAATTTGTGGATCGAAGATTAGAGAAAGTCTTGAGAGTTGAGGAAAAGGGTTCCTAGTATATTGAGGTGACGATTAGGATCTTTAATTCATAAGAATTATTGTACATAAATTAAGTCTTTGATTTTTGCTGAATTCCAAAGGGGAATAGAATTAAGTTAGAAAATAGACTGATTGAGTTTTGTCGGGTTGATTCTTATTGATTTTCATTGAATAAATTGTTACTTGATTTTTACTAAATTTGATGTATAGTTATTATTAGAATTTCTTATTAAATATTTGATTTGTTATTGACAAACTTTGTCATTATTTAATTCGGTGCACGCTTAAAGTCCAGGCCTGGCACACTAACGCAAATCCGCGTAAAGTACCCATTAATGAATGGCTATTTCCGGCACACAGTCATGTCGATAATCGTTGGAAAAGTCAGAAAAATAATATAGTACTTTACAAACATTACAACTGGCCTTGAAATCCATACCAACTCATTCAAACATGTACAATGTTCCATCATCTACTCACATTTATATCCCGTAGTGGAGCTCTTGAGAGCACTCACTCTGGGGGTATGGATGGCAGTTAGTTTGCCCTTGTTTTGTTTCAACTGTCTGTATATAGCTGCCTTTCAACTTTATATTTTAATTCTTATTTTACATCTTCTTTTTCAGTCTAAATTCAGTTAGTTTCAGTTGGCCATAGTTGCAAGTTAGATTAGGGACTCTTAGCTTGTTTTCTGGTTAGGTTAAATTAGATTATGGTTTGTAAGCTTTAGTCATCTGATTAGGTTCATCCTAGGTTATGGTAGGTTAGTTTAGTTAGTGAGTAAGTTAATGTTTAAAAAATATTATTAATAAAAAATAAATAAAATAAAAATAAAAGAAATTTGGGGAATTGCTTGTTTGTTCCTCTTGTGTAGTTTGTCGTTGTGTTTGTTTGTTCAGGCTATCTGTCTAGCTGTTAAGTAGTATTAAGATTTGCACTTATGTTCAGTTTTATGAGTATTAAGTAGATATAAGTCTTCCTACTAACAGCCACTTGGCATAAAAACTGCATGCCAACATCAAACAGAGGGTACTGTAGCCATATGTACGCTGTTCAGAGGGATCCTACCTTTATCTACTGTCTATCTCCTCTCCCTCCTTCTTCCCCCCCTTACCCTCACCCTCTTTTCTGCCAGCTAAACACTTCATGCATGGCCAATGTCTTTCTTGTATGTATGTATGTATCATTATATATCAGTAAATAATCATCAGCATATCTCATAAAAATCTTTACACCTGGAATATTATTTATTTTCTCATCAATGGTTTTCATGACTAATTCTGCTAATTACTGTTATCGTGAAAGATTTTTTATATTTTCTTATGTTATGTAAAATGACTGTGCCATAAAAATTCTCTTTCCGTGATATCTAGATAATATTGTCCTTACTTACATTTCTTATATTTTTTTGTATAGCACTGAGGAGGGGTTTGGAATACAAGCAAACCTGAAATGCATTTGCAATGTAATCCAATTTTTAATAAAAAGTAAAGATGTTTCTAACTGTGATGCTGTGAGATAATCTACCGAACAAAAGTTTGGATTAAAGAGCCATTCATACACAAGATCCAATATACAGCAACCATAAAACAGAAAAATCGAGGAAAATAGTCTTTTGGACAAAGAAATAAAACAAGCTGACATCAAGAAAACAGACAAAGAAGATCTGCCAATACTATAAGCCTTTTCTTTACAGTCCAGACAAAAGACAGAAAAAGGAAAATGGAAGAAATCAGTAAAGGGAAATGTCTAATTCAAAGCTCTGTTCAAGTGTTACAAATGTAATAAGATACAAGCAAATCAAATTTCAAAAGATAAAATAGAAAATGCAAATCACAAACAGCCAGTATCATTTATATACATCAACAATTTATAAAATTATAACTTCTCACAAATTCTAATTTTTTTGAAAAAACTACCAGAAACAAAATGCCAATTTTACAGAGATGCTTTCAGATTCCAAAACAAAAGTAAATTATCTCACCAAAAACAGTTAATAATTTCTGTAATATGTCATCTATTGTGTGTTTATTTCACTATTTCTCCAACAGTTAATGCATCAGAGACATTAAAATAAAAATTTCTAGAGCTAAATGAAAATATAAAAACTGTCAATTGGCATTACTGGTAAATATGTTTAATTAATGAGTACAAGCACTTTTGACAGTATATAACAGTTTTCTTCAGATAATATGGCAGATGGAACATTATAAATCTAGAGATAAAACACATTTTCAAATTGCTCTAGATGCACAAGCATGGAACATAATTCAAAAATACAAAATTATACACTATTACAAAATAAACATAATATACAATGGCAATGGTTAACAAAAATAACAGAATTAATATACACAGAAATAATTAATAAGATAAAGAAAATTTAAACAAAACAAACACTTGAGCCCCCTAGCCACCAGTATCTCCTTGTCACACAACTGTGACCTACGATTTTAGCAAGTCAAACAGCACAACCCATATCAAGTGTGGGAGTTGCATGGGAACATTGATGTAATAAACAAAGACTCCCAAATGAACAAGATTTGCTTATCCCCACAGTGTTTTACTAGCAAAACTTGTGACCAAATAAGATCAAAGTTATATTCCATCATTTTTTTTGGCTAGCTCTGTTGAACATCTCCCATGTGTAATATCTTCATGATGCTCTGCTAGATGGACACGGAGCATTTTAGTAGTGGTATCTATATATAAAAAATTTGACTCAGTTAGTGGATTTTGTAAAGGTGTAGCATAAACGCCAAACTTTTCAAAAAATGTAACCCCATCTCTATCATTGCAAAGTATCCTATGCAATGTGGGCTGGGAAGCTAGTGATAGTATATACCCAAATTTTCTAAAGACTCAGAGTAAAGTTTCTTCCCAAACTTCATCTCGTTGAGTTGATTTGCCGTATTTGTCACAACTCGATATAGTTTGATCCAGGTTCATTGAAAGTACATCTCCCCACTCAAGATAGACAATATTTACAGTTTATATATATATGGAGTAAGTTGGCAGTACAAGTTGGAAAACACAGTAAATACAAGATACATAAAGCGTGACAAATACATACTAGATTGGCATTCGAGAACTATTAAGCTTTGGAGAGGCCTCACAGTCAGCCTGTGGAGTGGTTCAACTGCACAATTCGTCCAGTCTCAGCACTTACCTGTCCCTGAGATAGTTACCAGAGGAGTATGCTCTCTAAGTTCAGCAGGCTTCCCAAGTGCCTGAGACTTCCGTGTTACCAGTCTCTTTCCCTTTCTTTTCTCCTCTCCTGTTCGCTCTGCAATTTAAGGATTTTTTTGGAGGAAACTTCCGACCAATCACAAACCTCCATGCATGAACAGCTTTCACCCAGATCCACTTTTCAGATGAGAGTGATGCTTACATTTACATCTGCCAATATTCCAACCTACTTGTTTACAGCCAGGAGTTCACCAACAGGCAAGTGGTCTATCACCGGACCACATGTGGATCCAATTAGTGAGATCGACGCTTCTTTTGTTCCCTCTCTGTTTACAACTTTGTTAACAATACTTTACACTCAGCATATACATAAATATATACCTGAAGACAGTTATATACTGTTGAAAGTGTTCATACACATTAATTAAACATATTTACCAGTAACACTAATAGACAGTTTTTATATTTTTGTTTATTTTCAGTAGGTAGCATTAGTTGTTTTTATCTCATTAATTTCTAGAGGATGTATCATACCAAATGTATGATACAGCAAAGCCAAAAAATCAACAGTGACTGGAGAAGGGGTTAAAATTCTTCTTCAGTTTTAATTTTCTATTTATAAATATTTTTTATATATAATAAATATTTAAAAAACATAGCAAATGTATTTACATGAAAATTTACAATTTTTTACATTAATTCTCTTTTAATTTTTCTCATTTCTTAACTTGAAGATATTTTGGCATAATACAAAACTGTATCATAAATCCTGACTAGTGGGACCAATTTTAAGATGATAAAACCAGAAAACTGATTACAGTGATTCTTTTGCAAGTATATCTTCTGGACTGTATAAAAATACAACAAAACTTTGAAAGTTTTCATTTACAACTAAAATTACTTACGGATTAGTGGGGGAAAAAACAAACATGGAAGAATATGGCAACATTGGTCTGGGCCCTGTTATTTCATCATCATTTTCATCTACTTCTTGATTCTGCTCTTCTTTTAACAAAAATTATTATTGTTTGATTAATAATATATTTAATCAAATTTAAATATTGTTTTAAACTATTCTTTTAATTTAATAAGTAATTTCTGTTTTGAACAAGAATAATTGTAGGAAAAAAATTGATGTTTAACTANTTATGAAAGTTTTTTAAAAAAAAACTTACAATTTTATCCGTACACCTAAAATCAGTGAATACTGGTTCACTTTAGTGAAATGCTATGGATGTTAATTAATGTGACATAACAGCTGTAATTTAGTAACTAAAATTATTTTACAAACAAATATTTTTCTATTAACAATATATGAATACATACCGACAATAAGTATTTCTATTTGAATAACTGTACAGTGTATCCTTTTGTGGTTTAATTAAGAAACCATGTTTCATAGCACCCTCTATCAAATTATACCACTGAAGGTCTATTTGCATACCATTTCAAATTTTGACTAAATTTTTCCCAAGATATTTTCGTATTTCGATATGTTCTTTGAACTTCCATTTATAAGTACAGTAGAGCGTCGTTTATCCGAAGGTCAGTTATCCGAAGGAATTCCAGTCGACAAATTTAAATTTTCGCCAGTGCTGTGCCGCTGTAATCTTTGGCTATGTCTTTGGCTACTCAAATATTTTACGTTTTCGATANAGTGTCCTTCTCACCCCACGGGCAGGGCCGCACCCTGTTCACCTCGGTAAGCCACCAATCAGGACCCACGAAGTTCCCGCTCCTGATCGGGTGACCGGAAATGGTCATTAGCAGAAGAAGAAAGAAGGAAAAGAACAAAGAATCTTAAATCTAAACACTATAACCAGGTATATACAAAATGGCGGACAGCCACATAACAACAAAAATGGCAAAAGAAAAAAAAAACATAAAACTAACATAAAAATAAAAATAAAATAACAATAAATAAAAACATAGATAATTATGGAGTATGCACAGATAGTTTAGAAGTGCTAAAACAATGTGAAACCTCAGTCAGTCTTACAGAAGCTTGTACAGAAGCAAAGACTTCTCCCCAATGTTACATGAGACATTTGAAAAAAAGGAACAGCTAACTATAAATACATAAAACACTTCTGAGCACTAATTCCACACAAACAACACACATTTGAAAATCATTTAATGAATTTGATAAATTAATTTGAGACCTGCAATCTACAGGAGATAATTTGGAAGAAATGAATGTTGTGTACCATCTTTTGTTAACCATATCCAAATATAACAATATGGTGACCACAATTGAAACTTTTGCACTAGAAAACCTGACTCTGGATTCATTAATTAAAAACAAAAAAATAGACTTGTGTATGAACATCTCTTTAATCCAAAACTTTTGTTCGGTAGATTATCTCACAGCATCACTGTTAAAAATCTTAATTTTTTTTAAAAATTGGATTACATTGCAAATGCATTTTGGGTTTGCTTATATTCCAAACCCTCCTCAGTGCTATACAAAAAAATATAATATAAGTAAGGACAATATTATCTAGATATTGTGGAAAGTGAATTTTTATTATACAGTCACATTTTACACACGATAAAAAATCTTTTACAATAACATATATAACATTCAAGTTTTTTATATAAAGAGGTTTCTCTTCCTAATAACACATTTACAGCAGAGTGTCGATTATCCAAATCAACTGGGGTTGTTCGAAAAATCGATTTTTCGGATAACCGATTATGTACAAAAAAATACATTATTAATATAATATATTAGTATATCCCAATAATAGTATATTAATATATCCTAATAATCCTTTTTAGAACAGTTTGTGATCTGGCAATGATTACTAAAAGCTAGTACAGTCGATCCCCCTATAAGATCATTGATTTTTCCGTTTTATCTGAATNTGTATAATTTTTTATTGTTTTTATATTTTTCAATATATTTATTTTGTTTGTACAAAATAAAAAAAATAATTTTTAACAATACAATAGTCTTCGTTAGGCTTAACATCTTCGAAAATTCAACGCGAAGCGACACGCAACGGAGAAAAATTTCGACACAGGATAAATTAATATATTTTTTCGTACTTAATTTGGTTATCCGAAAAATAAGTTATCCAAACAACCCCAGTCCCCAATTGATTCGGATAAACGACGCTCTACTGTATCTTTTTCTGAGTGTAAAATTTTTATATTGTCTCTGTCAATCTGACAACCATTATCCTTTGTATGAGTAAACCATGGGAAACTGCTGTATTCCAATCTAATAGCTGCTTCATGTTCTTTTACTCTTGATTACAATGTTCAGCTTGTTTCACCTATATAATCTTTTCAAATTTGACAATTACATTGTATCTTATACACAACACCTGTTTTTTTAAGGTTATCTATATTATAATTATATTTTTTCTAGTAGTACAATAAATATGTGAAATTTTATTGGTCAAAGATGAGGCCAAAACAATGTTATCCTTTTTAAGGATTTTATTACAATTATCAAAAATATTTTCTAACATACAGGAAGGCTTTGTATTTTTTTTGTCTATTTATATTTTGTGTTATATCTATTTCTGCTGTATTGTGTATGCCAAGTATTTAATTTGTTTCTGGAGTAGTCATTAAGGATAAACTTTGCTTCTAGTTCTTTTAATTTAATTTCACGGTTAATATTATCAGATATTCTTGTGTATATGTTCTTTAGGTCCATAATATAAATATTCTTTTTCATGGTATCCGGAATGTAAGAGTGATAATAGCATTTCACTAAAGTGAACTAGTATCCACCCATTTTAGATGTACAGAGATAAAATTGTAAGTTTTTTTAAAAAACTTACATAAAAATTTTTTAGTCTTTTAAAGTTATGTTTTTATATAACTGTTTTATAGGAAGAGAAACCTGTTTATGTAAAAAACTTGAATGTTATGTATGTTCACGGATGTTAGTGTGAAAGATTTTTTATGTTTTCTTATGATATGTAAAATGACTGTGTCATAAAAATTCTCTTTCCACAATATCTAGATAATATTGTCCTTATATTTCTTATATTTTTTTGTATAGCACTGAGGATGGGTTTGGAATATAAACAAACCTGAAATGCATTTGCAATGTAATCCAATTTTTTTAAAAAATAAAGATGTTTCTAACCATGATACTGTGAGATAATCTACCAAACAAAAGTTTGGATTAAAGAGACATTCATACACAAGATCCAATAGACAGCAACCATAAAACAGAAAAAAAAGCATATTTCTTTTGTATTCATTGCTAAACCAAATGAAGATATTTTGAATTAGAATTTTCTGAAAATTCTGACAAGAAAAGGTAATCAAATGACTAATTGACTGTTAAGTATATCATGTTTAAAATAAGCATTTATATGAAATTAAATCCAATAACTTAAAAAAAATTTTTTTTAACTGCATAGGATCAAGAATTTTTGACTATTACATGTATGCTAGCACAAAGATATTCATGAGTGGATGATATATTGGTTACATTCCATACTATGAGTGCATCCCATAGCTGTTCTGGGTTCAAATCTTAATATTTTTAAAAACTTTTTGATTTTTGACAGAAAGAATGGTTGCATTTTTCCATCACTGAATTATTTATTTTCACTTGTTTTATTAATTTACTTGTTAAATAAACAAATTAGTAGATATGTATTTCTATGCTCACAACTGAATTTAACAATTGTACACAATGATTCTCCATTTTCAAAGAAACTTGAATTTGTCCAAAGACACAACAGTATTTAACAACTTGAAATGAAGTATCTGTGATTAATTCATGTTCAATATAAAAAAACTGCTAAGAGTGGACCTATATCTCATTTCCATTTACAAGTGAGTGTAAGTTTTAACATCACTGCAACATCTCCAATTCCCAGCTAAATACAATGTTTCCAATTCCCTTTAATTTGTGGTTAGTGTTTATTTATGTTATTGGGAACTTTGAAAAAATATAATAAATTATACAGTAAGTCAAATAAAAGGAAAATTAAAACAATGCATCAAGAGAAAAATGCACAAACTCATTGAATCTATAAGCTGAAACTATTGTATAATAAAATTACACGTTCAATTTTGTATCAGCTTAACCTGAGGCAGGCCCCTGAATGTGGCCAAAAATGTTTGTTTATTAAATAGTTACTGCTGGAAAGTATGAGAAAGGTGTGAATTTTTTTAAATACACAAGTAAATTACTAAAAATGCATAAATGAAGGATTTGATAATGGAAAAATGCAACCCACCTCTTCAAAAATAAAAATTAAAAAATTAAAATAAAATTTTTGAAAATTCTTTAAAAAAAAAAAAAATGGAGATTTAAACCCAAAACAGCCATAGAATATGCACTCGTAGTTTGTAATATACTGTAACCACTTTATCATCCATTCTTATAAAGATGTTTGTGCTAGTGTATAAAATTCAATAGTTTAAAATTGGTTCCTTCCTTTTTTCCTCATCAAAAATGCTTAGGATTGAGGATTTTTGATTATAACATATAGGATTAATTTCACATAAATATTTCATGCTTAAAATAAAAATTTTAAAAGTCAAATAGTCATTTGGTTGCTTTCCTTATGAGTTTATTGTGATTTATGATAAATTAACTCATAAATTTCTTTGAATAAGTTAATTTATTCACATTTTTAAAGTATAATTTTAGGTTACTTTTATATTTGATTGATATTATCTGGATTTTTATTCCATCAGATTTGATGCTGTAATATCATTCCTGTGTAAACTGGTGGATGATAAAAATTTATTTTTGTTATTACCTGTATATATGTTCAATTTATCATAACTTTAATATCTGCTACCATTGATGACAGCACTACACTATCTACATGCAAGCAGAAATGACATCATCAAATAATCAATCATTTCTCAATAATGTTGCTAACTAACCACAATAAAATAAAAATATATAAATTTTGTAACAAAGCTACAATGTTGGAATTTGTTTGCATTGTTCTTTTTGAAGGATCTGAAATTTATTTCCCAACGTTCATGAAAAGTTTAACAATATGCATAGTGGTATATGGATATGTACTGGTACCAGTACACTGAAAATTACTACTAGTAATAATTACACCAAAAATGCTATGCAAGGTATGAAAACTATAAGAATGGTTTTAATGTAAAATGTTTTAATTAATTAATAACCTTATGCAAAAAAAATAAAACTACAATAATAATAAACATGCAACTGAAATAATTATCACACACTAAAATATGCTATCTTTATACTCTTTATATAAATGATATTCATGAGGTGCATTGCCTGGTAAAGCTACTTTAGTTAAGATCACTGTTGGAAGTTGCTTTAAGAGATTTATGCTTTTGAAGGAAACAGCTCTATTACTGTTGTCTTGTTGTTTATAAATACTATTTTTATATAAATCTACATTTTTACTTAGAAATGACAAAAAGTTACAGCTGATGTTACAAAAACTCTAATATCAAAAGTAAATTTTCAAGGAGGTTTATTGTGTAGTGACAAGCTGAGTCAAGTTTTCATTAGTGAGAGCACGTTTTCTGGAAAGGGTTGGTTGGCGAGTCAAGACATCGAGGTTGGCGAGTCATCCTGGACAAGTTGAGACAGGTATACAAACCGAGACAGACCCAATAAAAAGCTCAGCTCAGCTCAGAATTGATCAGCCAATGGATCTAAAAATTAGATATAAAACAACGTGACCATTGAAACAGAGAGAAACAAGCCTGGACTAAGATTGTATTGTTAGAAGCATGTAAGAAATATTGCTGTGTATTATATTGTAAATAGTGATCAAATAAATAGACTTGGTCTGAGTTCAAGGAGTCATAAGGTGTTCTTTTTGACAGACCAGAAACCAGATGGCATGATTTGAACTTTACTTAAATGATTACATATTTCTCAACATAAAAAATTTTACAAATATTTTGCTATATTTGCTATATTTTTCTTGAATTTTGGCCTCAATGCTTCTGCAAACTTTGCTGCATTAACTCTATAATGGCTAATTTGGTATAACTAACTTAAAACAGCTATATACAGTCACATGATATTACTTTTATACTGTAAATTAATCTATATACACATATTTAATTAATTTTAAATATAAAACAGCCTAAAAATCAGTTAACTCAGATATACCTTAACAACAGTTGAAATTGGTTTGGAAGAGCTGCACATTATTATTTGTGATTCAGTTACTTCATTAAAACTAACAATCACTAATAACAAAATGAAGCTGTTCTAAACCAGTTTTAATCATTGTTAAAATAATCTTAAAATATACGTATCTTGATTAAATGTCAGTGGACTTTTGGGTGAATATATACAGGTGTCAATAATTAAAAAATACTACTTTAGATCACTCAAGAGACAAAACAGTTAGAAATTTTGTAAGCACATTTATCTCAATTTGGGAAAACTATGAACAGAATTTCAAAAATAATTACAATTTTTGCCATTAGCATCTAAAATTGCCACTATCACAGCAGCATAAAAAAACTGACATGTTTTCCACCACTCTCAGTCACATACTGCAATTGAGTTATCACATTAACAACAATCAAATGCAACATATTAATGACTCACAAAAACCTTTGAATATCNTGCATGCACAACTTATCGGACTTAACTTATTTTATTAAACATTTTTATTGCTGGATATTTAAAGGTTTATTTTTATTTTAAATTATTCATTCCAGTATAAGTTCTTGTTATTTGTTAGCAAATAAGTATGTAAATGAGGGGAGTGATCGCATTCAGAGTTGTGACGTCACCTCACAGTATAAAGTCGAATCTCAAGTGAAGATGGACGAGGTGAGCTTCTGTTAGCAACGAGCTTGGTGAGCTTCGTAGCAGCAAACGAGAGAGAGGTGTCTGATAGGATAAAATAGTTCCAAGGCAATTTTGAAGTTATTCAATTTGTGGATCGAAGATTAGAGAAAGTCTTGAGAGTTGAGGAAAAGGGTTCCTAGTATATTGAGGTGACGATTAGGATCTTTAATTCATAAGAATTATTGTACATAAATTAAGTCTTTGATTTTTGCTGAATTCCAAAGGGGAATAGAATTAAGTTAGAAAATAGATTGATTGAGTTTTGTCGGGTTGATTCTTATTGATTTTCATTGAATAAATTGTTACTTGATTTTTACTAAATTTGATGTATAGTTATTATTAGAATTTCTTATTAAATATTTGATTTGTTATTGACAAACTTTGTCATTATTTAATTCGGTGCACGCTTAAAGTCCAGGCCTGGCACACTAACGCAAATCCGCGTAAAGTACCCATTAATGAATGGCTATTTCCGGCACACAGTCATGTCGATAATCGTTGGAAAAGTCAGAAAAATAATATAGTACTTTACAAACATTACAACTGGCCTTGAAATCCATACCAACTCATTCAAACATGTACAATGTTCCATCATCTACTCACATTTATATCCCGTAGTGGAGCTCTTGAGAGCACTCACTCTGGGGGTATGGATGGCAGTTAGTTTGCCCTTGTTTTGTTTCAACTGTCTGTATATAGCTGCCTTTCAACTTTATATTTTAATTCTTATTTTACATCTTCTTTTTCAGTCTAAATTCAGTTAGTTTCAGTTGGCCATAGTTGCAAGTTAGATTAGGGACTCTTAGCTTGTTTTCTGGTTAGGTTAAATTAGATTATGGTTTGTAAGCTTTAGTCATCTGATTAGGTTCATCCTAGGTTATGGTAGGTTAGTTTAGTTAGTGAGTAAGTTAATGTTTAAAAAATATTATTAATAAAAAATAAATAAAATAAAAATAAAAGAAATTTGGGGAATTGCTTGTTTGTTCCTCTTGTGTAGTTTGTCGTTGTGTTTGTTTGTTCAGGCTATCTGTCTAGCTGTTAAGTAGTATTAAGATTTGCACTTATGTTCAGTTTTATGAGTATTAAGTAGATATAAGTCTTCCTACTAACAGCCACTTGGCATAAAAACTGCATGCCAACATCAAACAGAGGGTACTGTAGCCATATGTACGCTGTTCAGAGGGATCCTACCTTTATCTACTGTCTATCTCCTCTCCCTCCTTCTTCCCCCCCTTACCCTCACCCTCTTTTCTGCCAGCTAAACACTTCATGCATGGCCAATGTCTTTCTTGTATGTATGTATGTATGTATCATTATATATCAGTAAATAATCATCAGCATATCTCATAAAAATCTTTACACCTGGAATATTATTTATTTTCTCATCAATGGTTTTCATGACTAATTCTGCTAATTACTGTTATCGTGAAAGATTTTTTATATTTTCTTATGTTATGTAAAATGACTGTGCCATAAAAATTCTCTTTCCGTGATATCTAGATAATATTGTCCTTACTTACATTTCTTATATTTTTTTGTATAGCACTGAGGAGGGGTTTGGAATACAAGCAAACCTGAAATGCATTTGCAATGTAATCCAATTTTTAATAAAAAGTAAAGATGTTTCTAACTGTGATGCTGTGAGATAATCTACCGAACAAAAGTTTGGATTAAAGAGCCATTCATACACAAGATCCAATATACAGCAACCATAAAACAGAAAAATCGAGGAAAATAGTCTTTTGGACAAAGAAATAAAACAAGCTGACATCAAGAAAACAGACAAAGAAGATCTGCCAATACTATAAGCCTTTTCTTTACAGTCCAGACAAAAGACAGAAAAAGGAAAATGGAAGAAATCAGTAAAGGGAAATGTCTAATTCAAAGCTCTGTTCAAGTGTTACAAATGTAATAAGATACAAGCAAATCAAATTTCAAAAGATAAAATAGAAAATGCAAATCACAAACAGCCAGTATCATTTATATACATCAACAATTTATAAAATTATAACTTCTCACAAATTCTAATTTTTTTGAAAAAACTACCAGAAACAAAATGCCAATTTTACAGAGATGCTTTCAGATTCCAAAACAAAAGTAAATTATCTCACCAAAAACAGTTAATAATTTCTGTAATATGTCATCTATTGTGTGTTTATTTCACTATTTCTCCAACAGTTAATGCATCAGAGACATTAAAATAAAAATTTCTAGAGCTAAATGAAAATATAAAAACTGTCAATTGGCATTACTGGTAAATATGTTTAATTAATGAGTACAAGCACTTTTGACAGTATATAACAGTTTTCTTCAGATAATATGGCAGATGGAACATTATAAATCTAGAGATAAAACACATTTTCAAATTGCTCTAGATGCACAAGCATGGAACATAATTCAAAAATACAAAATTATACACTATTACAAAATAAACATAATATACAATGGCAATGGTTAACAAAAATAACAGAATTAATATACACAGAAATAATTAATAAGATAAAGAAAATTTAAACAAAACAAACACTTGAGCCCCCTAGCCACCAGTATCTCCTTGTCACACAACTGTGACCTACGATTTTAGCAAGTCAAACAGCACAACCCATATCAAGTGTGGGAGTTGCATGGGAACATTGATGTAATAAACAAAGACTCCCAAATGAACAAGATTTGCTTATCCCCACAGTGTTTTACTAGCAAAACTTGTGACCAAATAAGATCAAAGTTATATTCCATCATTTTTTTTGGCTAGCTCTGTTGAACATCTCCCATGTGTAATATCTTCATGATGCTCTGCTAGATGGACACGGAGCATTTTAGTAGTGGTATCTATATATAAAAAATTTGACTCAGTTAGTGGATTTTGTAAAGGTGTAGCATAAACGCCAAACTTTTCAAAAAATGTAACCCCATCTCTATCATTGCAAAGTATCCTATGCAATGTGGGCTGGGAAGCTAGTGATAGTATATACCCAAATTTTCTAAAGACTCAGAGTAAAGTTTCTTCCCAAACTTCATCTCGTTGAGTTGATTTGCCGTATTTGTCACAACTCGATATAGTTTGATCCAGGTTCATTGAAAGTACATCTCCCCACTCAAGATAGACAATATTTACAGTTTATATATATATGGAGTAAGTTGGCAGTACAAGTTGGAAAACACAGTAAATACAGGATACATAAAGCGTGACAAATACATACTAGATTGGCATTCGAGAACTATTAAGCTTTGGAGAGGCCTCACAGTCAGCCTGTGGAGTGGTTCAACTGCACAATTCGTCCAGTCTCAGCACTTACCTGTCCCTGAGATAGTTACCAGAGGAGTATGCTCTCTAAGTTCAGCAGGCTTCCCAAGTGCCTGAGACTTCCGTGTTACCAGTCTCTTTCCCTTTCTTTTCTCCTCTCCTGTTCGCTCTGCAATTTAAGGATTTTTTTGGAGGAAACTTCCGACCAATCACAAACCTCCATGCATGAACAGCTTTCACCCAGATCCACTTTTCAGATGAGAGTGATGCTTACATTTACATCTGCCAATATTCCAACCTACTTGTTTACAGCCAGGAGTTCACCAACAGGCAAGTGGTCTATCACCGGACCACATGTGGATCCAATTAGTGAGATCGACGCTTCTTTTGTTCCCTCTCTGTTTACAACTTTGTTAACAATACTTTACACTCAGCATATACATAAATATATACCTGAAGACAGTTATATACTGTTGAAAGTGTTCATACACATTAATTAAACATATTTACCAGTAACACTAATAGACAGTTTTTATATTTTTGTTTATTTTCAGTAGGTAGCATTAGTTGTTTTTATCTCATTAATTTCTAGAGGATGTATCATACCAAATGTATGATACAGCAAAGCCAAAAAATCAACAGTGACTGGAGAAGGGGTTAAAATTCTTCTTCAGTTTTAATTTTCTATTTATAAATATTTTTTATATATAATAAATATTTAAAAAACATAGCAAATGTATTTACATGAAAATTTACAATTTTTTACATTAATTCTCTTTTAATTTTTCTCATTTCTTAACTTGAAGATATTTTGGCATAATACAAAACTGTATCATAAATCCTGACTAGTGGGACCAATTTTAAGATGATAAAACCAGAAAACTGATTACAGTGATTCTTTTGCAAGTATATCTTCTGGACTGTATAAAAATACAACAAAACTTTGAAAGTTTTCATTTACAACTAAAATTACTTACGGATTAGTGGGGGAAAAAACAAACATGGAAGAATATGGCAACATTGGTCTGGGCCCTGTTATTTCATCATCATTTTCATCTACTTCTTGATTCTGCTCTTCTTTTAACAAAAATTATTATTGTTTGATTAATAATATATTTAATCAAATTTAAATATTGTTTTAAACTATTCTTTTAATTTAATAAGTAATTTCTGTTTTGAACAAGAATAATTGTAGGAAAAAAATTGATGTTTAACTAACAGGTAACAAAATAAAAAATTTAAAAAATTTTTATTTATTTTTAAATATAACAATCAAAATCTTAATACAAATAAAAATAAGCAAAACAGACATGTTATAATGATAAAATTTTAAAATTATTATTACCATCATCTAACAAATCTATGTTAATTCTCTCCTTTAAATCAGGTTTTTTATTTGCTACAATATCCAGTTGTGTTTCATGGGCACCTGTCCAATTTTTCATATTTTCCTTCTTGCTAAAAATAATTTTCGAATGTAATATAAATAAATAAAAAAAGAAAAGAAAAAAGTTCAAAACTAATTATGCAAATTTAATTTATTTTAGTAAAATACATAAATTACTTCAAATTCAATTTCCAGCATGACAAAATTTGAAAGCTGTAGTATGGAGATTTAAAACTTAATGTATGATAAAATATGATCCAGAAGACTTTTTCCACTCTAATATTTGATATGATACTATTAAATCATAAGGAATTTTATCAATCAACATTGATCAATGCAACTTTCCATAAGAGTTTTCTAATGGCCAATCAGAAATATAGTATTAAAGCTAAGGTTGTGTTCAGAACAAAATAAATTTGTTTTAAATAACTTAGTACATAAAATAAAAACAAAAGTTGTTTTTATTTTATGTACTAAGTAGGGTTTCTCATTTCCCAGTCATTTGCTTGTCCCAGAATTTCGGGGGAAAAAGTAAACTGTTTCCCGGAATTAATTATGGGCTATCCACCTTCTTAGCATTCAAATACTATTGCATCTCTGTGGCTGTACAACTTCTGAATGGTTATGTGTGAGAAATGTGACCGTTCTCACCAGCAAACCTGTTGGCTTCCAACTACACATTGTATTATGACAATTGTTACTTTTACCATGTTCTAGCACCCCTTAAAGTTGTGACCATCTTTCCTCTTACACCCTATATACAGGAAATGTCAATTTTCAGGGGTAGATTCTTCGCTCCCCAAACATCTAAAGTAATTCTGAATAGCTCGTTCAAAACATAATTGTTTTCTTAGATAGTGTGCAAAATTTCAAGATTTTCAATTGCCAATTAGACACAATATAATCTTTACTTAATAACATAGCATCTGAGAAGTGTGTGGAAGCAATGAAGTGTAAGATGAAAGTTGTAATATCATCAATTGAAGAGAAAAGGAAGTGCAACGCAATAGCAGTACACTTGTGGCAGATCTGGTGCCATGTTTAATCTGTAATCAGGGTATTTAATTGTTTTATTTTTACCATAAATTAAGTGTATTTGCTATTTAAGTTTATCAAAACGGGTATTGTTTAGAGTTTGGGAATAGATTAATCACTTTCCATTATTTCTAATCAGAAAAATTGTTTCAGAGTTCAAACAATCTCTGGAATGAATTAAATTTGAAGTAAGAGGCACCACTGTATATAGAATGTAAAATATCAGTAAAACTTGAATTTACTAATAGTAGAGTAACAAAATGCTAACATTATTACATTCAAAACTAACTATCAGGACTATTTATCAACCAAAACATGAAGGTATGGTGTACTGGCAGACAGCATAAAAAAGCATCAGTAGCTGGTATACAGTACTGGCAATTGCTCAGTAAAAACAATACTATATGTTCAGTCACCAAATCTGCATACTCATAGTATTTTTAGAAAATGAGCACTGTTAATAACTGATTTTAGAATTTCTTACTGGTTATTTTCTTTTTTCTCATCTATCTGATTTTGAGGAGATGGAGGACAGATATTAACTTGCGGTGGATCTGATCCTGTACTTTGCACTTGAAATTCGGCAAGTTCTTTTTCTAATTCTTCTTTGTTTCTCTGAAATTTAAAAAAAAAAAAATCAGTAACAATACCTATATTACCTATGATGATATATTTACAAATATTTCTAATTTTTTCATTCCAATCACAATTAATTTTTGCTGTTTATTTTTTTTTTTTAAATTATTTACATAGAGTCATGTATTTAAGTGTAATAATAAATTTTAAAAATAACGAACATGAAATATTAGTGTTAAAATTACTTATATTCTACATTATGATTTTTAAAGGCAATTTTTACTAGCACTTCAAAATATATTTCACTGTCACTAATTCTTATTGACAGTTTTTTAACAACCTTACTATCAAAATTTTGCTTTTCCTAATAGACAACATTAAAATGCAAATTGAATATATGAATATCTGGGAATATACAAAACAAATAATCTATATAATCTGAACATAATTAAAATCACCTAGCAATGTGAGAACTATAGATAAATAATATTCAAAGATATCTCTTGCAAAGATAATTTTTTTGTTGTATTTTTTAAATAAGTTTTAAAACAGATTTATTGATAGAATGGCCAAAGTGAAAAAAGGAATAAACCTGTCACCCAAGGAAAATGGATTTAAATCTGAGTAGGAACCATAGGAATTTTCAGGACTTTTATAGCTCTTGCCTTATCACTTGGCCACCCCTACTGTTAGCTTGGCTAAACACATAACAGACATGATAAAAAAGTCTCTTTGTTCAGACAAGATGGAAGAATTAAAAATAAATAAAGATATATTTCTTTAAATTTAAATTATTTAGATATATAAAAACTTTATATTTACATAAATGTTTTACATATCCAAACAAATTGAACTTAAGGCAGTTATTTTTATTTTATTTTATATAAGATGCAATCAAATAAAAAGATATCTTTCAAAATATCATGAATTATGTGGTACATGAGACATTGTTTCTTTTGTGGTAAACAGCCACAAGTATATGTAGTATCACTGCAACAGGACACTGGTACACACACGATGTCAGCAACTAGGTAGCATACACGTACTTATTAGTTTTCTTTCTCTCCCGAGTGGTATACATTGTGTAAGAAAATACAGGTGCCATTATTGAACATAACAATAGAAGAATGGCAAGGTGTGATATACTTCCTGTGTGTGGAGGATGCTTAACCAGTAGACATATAGGCCACATTTCTTTATGCAGTGAAAGTGTAGCGAAAATGACATCGTAAGCAGCTATCGCTACACATCGTTGCATCATAGTTTAGAAATGCTTTCCACTCCAGCAAAACATGGATGCCTTTAATCCCAGTTACAGCCAAAAGTAGTGCTTTAGTTAAAAAACTAATACAGCGGGTGATCGGTTAATGAACAGTTCAGATAGCGAACAAATCGGATAACGAACATTTTAGTTAAAAAACTAATACAGCGGGTGATCGGTTAATGAACAGTTCAGATAGCGAACAAATCGGATAACGAACACTTTACTGAACAAACATAAAAAGAAATGACAGAAAATAACAAATACCAATTGATTTTCCCTTGTCTTCAGGTAACAATTCAAAACCTTTCAGAGTGCGGGAGACGTCAACATTGACGCTCAACCCGATACTGATCAGATAGTATTCCTCCAAATTTTGAAACTCTCCCTTGTAATTCTAGCTTTTTGTTTACCTTTCTGACAAATAATTTTTTATAGTCTTTGTGAGATTGTCAGACAAGCACTTTTTAAGTTTTGCGTCGGGGTTTATTTACGAAAGGTGAAAGTTTAACTGTCCCATCAGATATTCGTTAACATTTTAATACCAAATTTTGAATTTCATCTGGGACTTGCATTTAAATAATTTTTTGTGGGCTAGTTGATTTCTGTTGTCTGAATTTTTGTAAGTGCTTTTCTAAACTTTTTATTTAAAAAAGAAACTGATAATATTATGGAGCCTAAAAAGAGGAGTGTCAAGAACTGTGCTCACCCTAGAAACCAAGTAAGAGATAATAGCCAAGGTAGAATGTGAGCACAAGATGTCTGATGTTGCTAGGTAGTATGGCTTGAACAGGTCTACATTAGGCACAATCTTAGCTATGAAAGCTATATCAAGCTGCTAATGGAGTAATGAAAATCACATCTGATAAATAAAGAGCATTTTAGAGCTCATAATGAAACCTGAAACTGATCTGACGACAGAAGAACTTCAAGAACTCTCAAATGAAGAATACCAAGAAACTCAGCGAAATGTGTTTTCTTTTGAAAAAGATGATGATGAAAGAGGACCAATGTCGACATCTGCTACTAAAGATCTTTTGAAGAAGTGGGAGAATGTCAGAACAACAATCATCCAAGTGACATCCAAACCAGAATAAGGTTAATGGGGTTGGGGATCTCTATAATTACAATGCTATTAATTACGTCCGAAAAATCCTGAAGAAAAGAGAAAAGCAATCAACATTGGACAGATTCTTTAACCCCCACAAACGGAAAAAACATGACTAATAAAAATGTAAGACTGCATATATATGTATTTTTACTATTACATATAAATAAACGTAGTAAAAAGTATATATTTTTTTATTTTTTGGAGTCTCC
Organism: Centruroides sculpturatus; assembly: GCF_000671375.1. Lineage (NCBI taxonomy): Eukaryota > Metazoa > Arthropoda > Arachnida > Scorpiones > Buthidae > Centruroides > Centruroides sculpturatus. Next base: position 353,667 of record NW_019384606.1, on the reverse strand, counting down.
AGAACGAATTAATCAAATTCCCATAAAAACCTATGGTAAATCGATAATCAGTTAACGAAAAATTCGGATAATGAACAAAGTCTTGGAACAGATTATATTCATTAACCGATCACCCACTGTATATTTAAATAAAGAGATATAAAGAATTGAGCATTTATCTTTCCAAAAATATGAACAAAGTAAAGAGATAGAAGATATATAATTATATTTAAAATATAGTATTTTATTCTTTAGATAACTTTCAGAGTCATTTTATAAAATTTAATTCTTCTTAATCTTTCCATACCATTTTTATCAACAGTCACAGTCACTTCGACTTTTTTATTTTTACAGCATAATATCATACTATACACACAAGCATCCATTTTGCTTTACACATGTAGCAGATGTAAAAGCTGCTTTATCTTTGCTGCAGTGACCACTTGCAGCAAACGTATAGAAAAGCGCTGCATTTAGAAACTGTTTTCAGAGTGTTTGCTGTAAAGCGCTGCATAAAGAAATGCAGCCATACCATCAGATGATAATTGTTTACAATGACTAGTGTGCTTACTCTACTTCTTCGCCATCTTGGTGAACAAGTAGAGTAAGCAGTTTCGTGTTAGATACAATATGATGACAGACAACATATGTCTTAGTAAGATAATTAATTAGACTCTCAATGAAAAAATTGCCAAGATTGATTCCACTGTTTCAAGAAAACTGAAAGATTATTCTGGCATGCATCAGTCACACAGTTGGAGTGTCCTATGGTAGTGTGCAGCATATCATAAAGGAACAAGTAAGCTACAAGAAAATGTGAGCCTAATGGTTGCCAAAATGTTTATCAGTAAAATACAAACTGAAGCAAATGGAACTGTCACTGACACACCAGACCCTATATCATGAAGAGGGTGAGGGCTTTCTCTCAAGGATCATTGTTGCTAATGAGTCATATGTTGCCACTTCCAACCAGAATTGAAATGGACAACATGCAGTGGTAACACACAAGATCACTAAGACCAAAGATAACCAGGTCTACCCCCTGACAAGGTTATATTGACTGTTTCTTCACTCAACAGAGTCCTCTATTATTGGAATTCCTCCAGAAAGGGCAAACAAGCAATACACCCACACACTACGACACAATGCACTATCTGAGAACAGCAATCAAAAACAAGCAGTATGGTATGATCAGTAGAGGCATCATTCTGCTCCATAATAATCACACCCCCATTCTGCCTTGGTCATAGCAGAATTTTCCTTGCTGAGTTTGGTTGAGAAGTGCTTGATCATTTTGTCTACAATCTGCACTTGAGCTGTTGTGATTTTCACCTTTTTGATCTCTTTGATATGTGATCCCTTAAAAAACACTTCAAAGAATACCACTATTTATTAACACTATCCCCTTCTCACATTTCCAGCTATGAATATTTATCATCACATATAATTACAATGTATGATAAGCAACGCTTGTAACCTGAAGCAGACTCTGAAAGGGCCCAAAAACAATTGTGATGATAAATATTCATTGCTAGAAGTGTGAAAAGGTGTAGTGTAAGTAAGTAACTATTTTCAGCTTCCATAAAGTGAAAACACTTCTATGTTTCAGATGCAGAAGTGATGACTGCTTAACATGTGAAACTTTGGACATGGTCTGAGCAACTCACCAAAATTTGTTCAGGAATTTTTGAAATTAAATATATAGAACTAAAACCAAGAGAGACATAAAATTAACTTAATTTAACTTTACACAACATAGAAACAGGAACTGATATAAACAATGTAAGTCCTAAGATTAACCATCTCTGGTTGGAATTGGAATTAAAGCCAAATGATTGCCAGATTAAATCAGGCTACACTATCACTACTATTAATAGTCCAAGCGCAATATAATCCAGCAACATTGCTGGATTTATATTGGGCTGATAGCATATCATAGTCTGATATAATTATCAGGTGATTATATAGGAATTGGAATTCAACATCACATTTAAAGTCAAAGTTGATCTCTCCTGCAGCTGACTTGGTCTCAAATTACCCCTGGAAACAGGTATGAGACTAATCAAAAAGCGTGGACAGGAAAACCCATATCTCAAGAACACAAGATTCTTTTCCAGAAAAGTTCTTTGTTCCTTTTTTGACTGATTCCTTTTGACAAGTTCCTCAAGTTCATTCCCACTTCACAGACACTTGCAAAAACTATGCCATCTCCTCTTCAGAATGTACTTTTGAAGTACCAACTTCAACAGATCTCCTCTCTCTCTCTCAAATGATATTGAGACTTCTCCCTGTTCCAACTCACCAGATAACCAGTCTTCTCATCACTAAATTCATCAGTCAGAACTCAGATTGGCTCTGTGCCATTTGTCATGATGATAAACTAACTTAAATAAATACCAAAAAATTTTTTCATTTGAACTCTAATTCAGCATCAGATCCTCCTATCCTTCAATCCAGAACGCAGGTAAATTGTGGCAACTCGTTAAGAGAGAGATTTCACCCATCCTTCATGATGGGTGAAATCTCAAATGATCACAAACTTCACTGACCAGCCACTCTAACAAACTTTCGAAAGGACAAAACTGCCTTCTATTAAGACTAATTCACTTATAATTATGTGCATCTTGGAAGACCATGAGAAATTATAAGAATACACACTCTCTCTCTCTAATAAGCTGTTTTCTATCAATATGTAACCAATTCAAACACTGCTATTCTATAGGAATTATCACATCTTAGCCAATATAGCCAATATCTTAGCTTCTATAGGAATTATCAAAACTTAGCCAATCAATAACTTTTATTTTACCTTCGGTAAAATAAAGTTGTTGATTGGCTAAGTTGAAAAACAGAATAGAAGCAGAAAGATAAACTGTTTCCTGTAAAAATGAAGTTCTTACTTCAGTGCCCACACCACAAGTGACATTTCATCCCTTTCACCATCCTGAATGGTTGGACCTCTTTCTTTAAGAGAGTATCAGCCACATCTACACACATGATATTGGGGGCATGAACAACTTCATGGAGGTCCTCACAGACAAATTGGTTCAATTCCCAGAGCAAGGACTTACTTTATGGCTGCATTCATGCTTACTACTCAATGGGACAAGTGCTTTAATGAATATGGGGAAATATGTATAAACAGCTTCTACAGGCAACGGTATCTTTTCATTTGATCACACCTTATATTTTAAATAAAGTTATTTGTTCTGAAAATGAAGAAATTTATCTCAAAACATTCAGCATTGAAACTATTTTGATTTATTGGAGTAAACTAATATTTTCATTTAAATTTATAAAATAATTCAACATGATTTGAACTTAAAACAGCAATATTATATAAACATATTTAACGTTTATCACACATCATTTAACATATATCTACTGATATGTCATATGAATTTCATATAATAATCCAAAAATAAAAAACTGGCATTCAACATACATAAGATTACTAACATTGCATGCAAAATTAAAATTAAAAAGAAAATTTTCCATTTATTATACTTTAAATTCCATTTATAATTATAAAATTACACATTATATGTTACTACTAAAATAATTTTTTTAACTTACTTCTTTTTCTTCCTCTGCCTCTTCTTCTTCAGCTAATGTTAGTTCCTGAGCATTGGCCAAATTATCAACAGCAATGGCCAAGAACACATTTAAAAGAGTATCTTTTGAAAATTCAGGATTATTTAAAACAACATTTTTTCATATTGTTTCATTTAGTATTTAATAACAAAATCTCTTGGACATCAGCTTCAACTCCATAAATTTTAAATTACTATAAACAATACTAACAAATTTCAAAATATTTCAAATTTTAATCAATTAAACCAGAATTAACCATTTTTTGAGACCTTTTTTTTTGTCCCATCTTATATCCATCTCAGAAATTCCCAACTTTTGAATATACATTTAATTATGTGTTCCAAAGTCATAATGAGTTTTTTACAGATGTTCAACATAATTAAGCATTTGTATTTTTTTAAAATATTTACAACATTTTGCATTTCTTTTCACATTCTAAAACCATCCTTAAGGTTAGAAGCCCTGCATGCTATACTGCTATGCCTGCTGTACAATGTTATTGGAATTAAGTGAGATAAAGCATCCTGCAATCAGAATCAGATTCACATTTGCATTAAGTTATAATGGAATTGAGATGTATATACATTGTAGTTCATTTAAAACCTCTGAATAGTATTTTTTATAGTTTAGAGGTTATTTTATATTAACTGTGTTCTCAAGTATTTTGTGCAAACCAATGCACTAGTTAGACCTGATAATTGGGAGTTCAATGAAAATTGGTTTTAGAGTCAGTAACATGGTTTAGGCCCTGTACACACTAGGCGTTTTTCAACGCGCGTTTTAAAGAACCAAGAGTTCTATGTAGCCGTACACACTCAAACGCCAAGCGCGCGTTAAACGCGCGTTTATAGATTTTTGTTAAAACGCGCGTTTTGCGGGCACTTTACGGGCGCTTTGAGATATATGTGCTACCTTATAGCGACGATGGAGGAGCACACACAATCAATTACTTTCTCGTCCATTTCCAAACTGAGCCAGTGCTAAACGCCGAACTAACGCTCGTCGAACGCCGAGCTAACGCGCGTTAGCTCGGCGTT
>NW_019384606.1:330013-347950 GCF_000671375.1 Centruroides sculpturatus | reverse complement strand
TAATTTTATACATTTCTTGTGAAAGAAACATTTCTTATTCAACGGCCATAAAAATTATTTCTATTAATGATGTCTCCAAAGTTCAATGAATTTTTCGCAGAAAAATAACATCAGAAATCGCGGCCGCCATTTGATGCGCTGCTCTGCAACGAACACAAGTTTAAGCAATGGTGATGTTGAACGGTGCACACTCAGTAAGTAATCCTACAATTTTTTGTTTATAGCATAGTTTATATGGATTATTCCCAAAAAATTATACGTATTTTGGAAATGTTAAGTCGAATTAGTCTAGAATCGATTAATTTTATGGAAGAAAACCTTTCAAACAGCTGTAGTCCGTAAACTTCACACGTGTCGGGCTGTGATTGGCTCATGTATTTAAGGATTCCTACAACATGAAATTTGTATAATGAGGAACGTATCTACGCGTTATAGGGGGGTCTACTGTACACATTGATTAATGGTTCATAGAATCCAGTCTCATATCTTTATTTCATTCGCATTATGTATTTCTAATCTTTAACATAGTGTACTGTACATTGCAAATATTTAAATACAGTAGAGCGTCGTTTATCCGAATCAATTGGAGACTCGGGTGGTTCGGATAACTTATTTTTCGGATAACGAATCATGTACGAAAAAATATATTAATTTATCCCATGTTGAAATTTCTCTCTGTTGCATGTCACTTTGCGTTGAATTTTCGTCGATGTTAAGCCTAACGAAGACTATTGTATCATTAAAAATTATTTTTTTATTTTGTACAAACAAAATAAATTAATTGAAAAATATAAAGACAATAAAAAATTATACTTCAGATGTTAATTTAGTATCAAAAACGTAAAATATTTGAGTAGCCCGAGAAATAGCCGAAGATTGCAGCGCCATAGCACTAGCGAAAATTTAAATTTGCCGACTGGAATGCTTTCGGATAACGGACGTTTCGGATAACCAGCTTTCGGATACACAACGCTCTACTGTAATTCACACAATTCTTTAAATATTTGCAATGTAGTTTTGTAATCACTAATAAAAATATCTTAATATTAAAGTTTCTATCAGTAATTACAATTTTATTAATTACAAAACAATTTTGTTTTACTCTGTTTTACTTGTTTTCTATTTACTTATTGTCTTAACTAATTTTCATTTTCTCACCTTAAACACAAAAATGTCTGATAACTTACATATTTGTTTGTCTTATGTCATATTCATTTCTCTCATTTCTTGTTATTTTCTTTTATATTGGTGAATAATCCTAATTAATGTATTCATTTATTACTCACAAAGACGTACTGTATTCAAAATTTTCAGTGTATCTGCTGTTTGGAGACCTTTGAACTCCAGGCAGGCCTATGACATACATACATACAAGAAAGACTTCAACCGTACACAAGGTGTTTAGCCAGCAGAAAAGCTGCATCAGGCACAGTTTTGCCAAATTGTCTACTGTCTGGGCTGTCACAATCAGGTCAAAATAGTCAGACCTGACTATGAGCAAATATTAGGGTAGTGGATATGTGCAAACACAGAATAGTTGCCAATTTACCAGCTTTTTTATTTCCAATAAAATGGTAATTTTCAAAATGTTACTACAGGTATACCTTGCCTTACGTCAGTAATTGGTTCCAGGAGAGGCGACTTAAGTCGAAAAACGACATAAGTCGAATTTACTTGTCACTAGGCTAAACCACAAATAACCATTCCCAGTTCTGTATTTTATTTATAAATGCATTTTTAATAATATATGGTTAATAAGAATCTATTTTAAGCTTAAAAACAAATAAATTTTAGTTTTTAATATAGTACAGAAAAAAAAGTAATCTAAATTTACAAAGACATGTACAGTACGTACCGTACACTACATACTTGCAGATATACATGTTTACAATTTGGTGATGACTCTTTATTTGTGAATGTGGTTTGCTCTAAGACATTATAAAATAAGATGATTTTGTAAGGTTAAATAACAAATACAGTTATTAAAATTATTTTGTGATAGTAAAAAATAAACTAATTTATGCTAAATTTACCAATATCGAGTGGCGCTGACAACGAAACCAAACAGTAGATATTGGAACTACCATGGAAAATACCAATATTGAGCTCTTAAAGACCACTAAATAAGACGACACTGAGTCACAGATGTTTTCACATTTCGTTCTCTAGGATTTATGATGATTATATTAACATTTACTGTAAATGTATATATTTTAATATGATTTTATGTGCTTTTAAAACTTTTCTAGTGATATTACAACTTCAATATTTTTGGTGGACAGACATAAAGTCAAATAAAATGACTTAAACCTGACTTATTTTTCCATATATTTTTTTTTTGACAAAAGACGTATAATCTAAAACGACGTAACTCGAGGTATACCTGTAATGGTAAATTACTAGAAATTTCTTAAATTTTGACTCCAAATGTGAAAATTAGCACTCAAATGATTGCTGACTCATGGATAAGTCAGCAACTAAGCAATCACTAGTTTGCTATGTTCAATTGACTTTCCTTTACACTATTTTGAAAAAATAACAGTTTCATTGCCTGAAAAATAGTCTGCTGTAACTTTTTAATTAATTTGATTAAAAAGTGACTGTTGTGTTATAGCAGTTATGAGCAATCAGCAGCTCACAGCTTGCATACAACCTGTGAGATCCTAATACATAGCCACCAAGGTTTTGGCAACAATTTTATTTTCTTGTTTTCTCCCTTAAGCCATTACAGGACTCTAATTAAACTGATATTCATGAGAAAGAATATTCACACTAAACTTGGCCAGTATAAATATGAGAATAAACTATATATTACTAGTTTGAATATTATTAGCATATATTATTTTAGTACCTAATATACTGCAGTTTTAGAGTATGTTGATGCTCAGCAGGCTGGAAGCCTTGTGGCTGCACGCCATATTTTAAACCGTATATATATATGTATATATATCTTCACTTCACCTTCGTCTGTCCTATTTGTTTACTCTTCTATAATCTAATCGTCTTCCCATTGACTTTAGTGTGTGGGTGAACTGAGATGAAAGGAATGAATGGAAGGCTTTTGAGAGGGGAGATGAGTGGACTGAGGTGAGGGGAGGAATGAGGGGGAGTTAAGAAGGGGGAGAACGAAGGGAGTGGGTGGAGAGGAAAAACGAAGGCAGACTGAAAGTGAGAGGAGAAGGGAAAGGACAGGTAGACTGAGAGGAAGGAAGTGGAAAGAGGAGATTGAAAGGATAGCCTCCTCTGTAAGTTTGATTGTATGGTGAGAGAAGAAAAAGAGGACCTTAGAACAAGAGAAAGAAAAAGGAACTGGACTGAGAGGAACCAGATGGATCGCCCCTTTTGGATTAATATCTCAGTGTGAAACAAGAATTGAGTGAATCAGCCCTCTCCCCCTCCAGACTGATGAGAAGCCTCATCCACAAGCCCACACAATTCAACCTGCATCATCAAGTTTTGGGAACCCTCTTTCCTTATTTTTTTCTTTCACTTTCTAAATCTTCGAATAAGCCGGCTACGTTCAATTAGTTTAAGTAGTACAGTAGTAGGAACCTAGTATTAAGTAAGATAACTTTAGTTAATCGGATGTTCGGTTCGGAAAAAGGGACAACTAGAATTGTTGGTATCCTATGAAATCCTGCATTTGAACTAGCGAGTTAATAAATAATTGTGTTTTATGTTATCTAATCTGGATTGTGTGCCTTTATATAACTTGCAGAAATCACAGCCTATAAAATTCACTTGTAGTCTGCCTCCACAAAAGGTTGCTCACCATGTTAATATGTGGAGAATCACAAGTAAGCACTTCAATCTCACCTTTACCGTTGAGCAGCACACTGGTGTATGGTGAGCAATTTTACATGAGTCAGTTAGGCATCCTTAGTAGTCATATAAGGGACATTGATGGTACAATATTAAATTCAGGACCTTGATGACACAATATTACAATCCTATACACTCAAGTGTTGCTTTTAATAGTAGGGTCACAAACAGCCATTTTCCAGTAAGATAATGCCACATACATCTTGGATTCCTTAGAAATGTGTGTCACACTGCTACACTTCCTTCGCCTGTCTGGTCTCCAAATATGTTGCTTATTGAGAATTTGTGAGACCAGATGTGACACCAGCTTTGGCTATCTACAAGTGTGAAAGATCTGAAGTGCTAGTTGCAATATTTGTGGGCAAACCTGTCACAGGATAGCATACAGTGCTTGTAGGACTGTAAGGAACTGAGTCCGAGCATTATTTTTATTTAATTTTTATTTTGCTTTTTATTCTATTTTTGTTCGGGGTTTATGTTTTGTTAGGACGAAGGTTCCCTCACCACTCACCTTAGTAATTAAAATGAAACTAAAAGAGACGAACAAAGGAAAAATCAACTCACCGATGAGACAAAGCGCCATAGGGAAACTAATGCGCACTTGCACTCCCAGGCAGAAGTTTGAAAAGAAGTTCCGCAGTAAGAAGGAGGGGATATCCCACATGCACAAACTAGAGAACTCGTTAAACCTTGTTATATTAAAACATCCCAAAAATGTAATAAAGAATAATGTAAAAGGTTAGCAAGAAATGTCGGAAACTAGGCTGCCAGGATAAGACATGAAAATTAATTATTAGATGTAAGTATGTAAATGAGGAAAGTGATTCAAGACCTAATTGTGACATCACCTCAGAGTATAAAACCAGTACGCCAAGAGAAGACAAGTGAGGTGAGCTCCAGACCGAAAGCAATCGAAGTGAAGTCCAAAAGTGATTGAGGTGAATTTCCAGAAAACGATAGAGGTTAATTCCAGAGAGGGAAATCAAGAGAGAGTCTTGAGGATAGCAAAAGGAAGTGGAGAACAGATAAAGGTTCCTAGTATTGAGGTGACTGATAGGATCTTAGTTTTGTAAGAATTGTTGTACATAGATTAATTGATTGAGATTGTCAAGTTCCAAGGGAAAATAGTTCTAAGTTAGTAAGTAAATTGATTTGATTTTGTCAGGTTGTTCGAATTGTTGCTTTTTCATTAAATAAATTGTTTTGCTTGTTATTAATTTTGTACATAATGCTTAATTGAATTAATATTAAATAGTTGATTCCTTACTGACCTTGTATATAGTTATCTCGGTGCACGCGTAAGTCCAGGCCTGGCATTCTAACCGCAAACCTGTGTAAAGTACCCGTTAGGTTAACGGATGCCTTACTGGCACACAGTTCTGTGTCGTTTAACAATCATCTCAAATTAATTAGTACTTTACAGGACTTATGTTTTCTCATACTTTTTAGAAATCTTAAACTGCACAAACTGAATATGTCTTAGTTATAGAAAATTACCTTTAATCCAGCATAAGCATATCTTAATTAATAAACTAATATTTTCATCTTTTTTAAACCATACTCTAGACTAGTATTCAATATAATAACAAATATTTGAGTATACAGTCAAATATATGTATTTTGTATGTTGTGGTTATTTAGAACAGCTATGTCTAATATTAGCGAGGTTGAAACCAAAGTTTTAAACGCAAAAACATTTATGTCGGACATTCAGTGCTGCTTTTCTGTAAACTTAGAAGTTTGACAATGGTGTTTGGAATGCTGAGCATGATTCCACTGACTATCCAAACACCATTGTCAAACTTCTAGGTTTACAGGAAAGCAGCACTAAATGTCCGACATACACGTTTTCGCATTTAAAACTTTGGCCTCAACCTTGCTATTAATATATATGAATTTGTTTTGTTTGTCAATGTGATGTCTGATCTGTTATGATGGATTATTTTGTCTGTGATTATGGCCTCATCATAGTATATTTTGTTTTGTTTTCTTTGATGGTCTAAAAGTGTATTTGTAGTATGGTTGCTGGTTGTGTAATACTTTGTGTTTGCTATAAAATTAGCTGGAAACTAATGCAAAAGTTCAAACCATTTCTAAAATAATCATTTGGGTTTCTAGGCAAGTCTGTCATTTATTCTTTATTAATTGCATTAAAATATTTTTATTTATTCTTTATTAATTGCATTAAAATATTTTTAATAATCAATCATTCTAGTATATTGTAAATTATTTTATTAATTTTTTTTAGTATTTATTTAGTAAGAATAGCCAAAGTGGTAAAGATGTCAGTCTACTATTCTGAGAGACTCAAATTCAAGTTCAAGAGGAAACCTCAAAAATCTTTATGAATGGTCTGAAAGAAATCTGTTCAGTCCTATTTCTCACCATTGGCCTATTGTAAACCTGGCTAAGCCCATTGCAGGCATAAAAAAAAACAATCAGTACCCATAGGGGAGAAAAAGTTATTTCTAAAAAGAAAGATCTATTTCAAGAGGTTTTTTACAAGCAGATAAAAGATTGCCAAGTGATTTNTAAATCTCAAGCTTTTCAAGATGTTTGATGGAGTGCTTGTTAGACGTGGGTCTAATGATGGAAGCTTGGTCCCATATAACCTCAACTCCTTGCTGGTTGGCATAAGATGCTAAAACGGTGCTATTGTTGTTCTTTCTAATAGAGTATTTATGTTCTTTGGTTCTTTGTTCCAATCTTATCACAGTAGCACCTATATAAACACTATCTGAATCAAAACAACGATCTTTGATTGGTATGGAATAAATGCTGGAGGAACAGATTTTACATTAAGACTCAACATGTGAATAAAGTGCATATTACACAGACTACAACTATAGGAAATTTTGAATGAAGCAATGTCGTCAAGATAATAAATAGGAAAAATAAACATCAGCACACAAAAAGACTTCAAAGCTCTACTTTGTGCCTTAAAATCATTGCATGTACAAGGGAGGGGGAAAAAGAAAATGGTGGTGCCCACCATTTTCTTTTTCCCCTCCCTTTGCGAAGGCTTAAATGTGGTGTTTCTTTTATACTAAAATATTATTATTAATATGTATTATTAGTAACATTATGTCAATGTAAATCTTCGTGTGTTATAATAATTGTCTATTTTATTTTCTAATTTGTGTTTTGGAACGTAACAAGAGGGGCAATTAGTATATAAGGTGTGTAAAAGGATCATGGGAGTTTCTTCTGTTTGAAGATTTTGGCAGGAGTAAGAAGAAAGGAAAGGACCAAGAGAAAAGGGAATAAGAATAAGAAAAACTTGGATTAAAGGCAACTAGTCTTGTATGTATATTTTCACTACAACCCCATTTTGGCTGTATTCCTAGTGTTAATATACGATTATCTTTGTTCTTAGTGTTGTCTGTTTTTCTTTGTTTACTCAAAACACGACACACCACATATGGCGTCTGCGATAAGATGCAGCCAGTAGGGTCATAACTTGTAATTTTTATCCAGTGTTGCATTTAGGATGGTTTGTAAGATTTTTATATATCTGTATATATCATTGTCATTATGTCGGTTAATGTACAGGGAGACACTAGTGAACTGGGAACTACTTCCAATAGTGAAGGTGAGCCACCAATTATATCAGGGTACCTCGGAATGGTCCCGTTCTTTTCTGGTGAATGTGGTTCAATAAATGTAATACAATTCTTTAGGTGTTTTGAACAAGTGGCCTCCCTGGCCAAATGGCGGGATGCATCAACCCTGATAGTTACCTTAAGGGTCAGGTTGAAGGGTAGACCATTAATACTGTTCTGTGAGAATGAGGCAGTGCATGGTGAGGACTGTGAAAAGATAAAAGGGGACATGATTAGTGAGTTCTTGCCCAAAACTACAAATGCTGCGGTGAGGAATTTATCCGCACTGAGCAGAGAAAGAGTGAAAGTGTGAGGGAGTTTACTGTGAGAGTCAAGTCTGCCATGGAGGTTTTAGAGCTTAGCTCACCTCAGTACAACAATATAAAGGGCGAAATGTTGAAGGAGCAATTTATTCAAGGGCTTGTATTGCCAATTCAGCAGGAGGTCATTAGACTAGAACCTAAAAATTTGGAAGAGGCAGTTAGGCAAGCAGAGAATTTTGTCCAGCAGAAGGAACGTTATGCAAGGGTGGAGTCAAAATGTGCGGTCATTTCCTCTGAGGGGGTTGCTGTGCACAAAGTGGAGGCTTGTGTAAATCAGGTTAGAGAAAATAGCTCATCATATGAAGATGAGATAAAGGAATTGAGAAGTAAGGTGGAAAGCCTCATGACATTAATGCAAAGTGCTCTGTTGGAAAATAGAAGAAGGGGTAGAACTCGACGGGAACAATCACAGTGCTTTGAGTGCGGAAATATGGGACATATTCGCAGAAATTGCCCCCGAAGAGTCAATTTAAACTAGAAGCTTCCCACCATGGGGGTCAACATGGCGGGAGTGAGTGCATCAAACTGACCGGTCTACCTGTGTGTAGGGGATGTATCGATGATTTGAGTGGTGTCTTCCTGATAGATACTGGGGCTGAGAAATCATTAACTGACCAAAACATAGTTATGTACCTGGACAGTCCAGAATTTCTCAAAATGGATGTATCTATAAAGGGCATAGGAGGTATATCCATAAGATACCAGAAAGTTATCAATATAAATGTAAGAACGTTGTCTGGCAAAATTATATGTCACCCATTTGTAATTCATGACACTGATAGCAATTTTGGTTATAGTGGCATACTTGGGATGGATTTTATCATGTGTGATTCAAGTATAATAAGAAGTGTGTCCAAGATGCTATGTACTGGTGCACAGGAAGAGGATATACAGACCAACAGCAAAATTTCGGTCACATGTAACAAGATAATCATCAACAGCGTAACCAAAAATATTTCTATATCTCATATAAACAGTGAATGGGAAGAAAAGGTTAGGTCTGTCATCTTAGAAAACTTTAACTGTTTTGCAATGGTCATCGAAGACTTAAAAGGGACTACAAAATTTATTCATGAGTTTGAACTCAAATCTGATAAGCCTATACACACCAAACAGTATAGAATCCCGCATGTGCTCCTTCCGAAATTAAAATCTAAACTTGAGGCATACTTGACTGCTGGCATTATAGAACAAAGTGTTTCACCATGGAACTCCCTGATCCACTTAGTTGAAAAGAGGGATGGTGACATCAGACTGACTCTCGACCTACGTAAAGTGAATAAGGTTATGGTAGGGCAGGACTTCCCCATGATGCATGTACATGACATCCTTGCACAACTGGAGGGAAGCTCTGTGTTTTCCGTGCTCGATCTGAGTTCTGGATATTACCAGGTACCTGTAAGGAGTGATCTGAGGGAGATATTTGCATTCTCAACACCTTGGTGCAAGTACCAGCTATGTCGGATGCCTCAGGGTGGTAAAAATAGTGGTCGATTCTTTCAAAAAATTATGAATAACATCCTAGCAGGTCACGTTGGAAAGGGGAGCTTCGTCTTTCAGGACGATATCGTGATATACTCAGTCAATGAACAGGATCATATCAAGCTTCTTGATGAGATCCTAAAAATTTTAAGCAAATATGAATTGAAACTAAAACCTGAAAAATGTAAATTATTTCTACCAGAGGTGAGATATCTAGGACATGTCATTAGTGCATCTGGCATCTCTGTGGACCCTGAAAATGTGAGAGCAATTATGGAGGTTGAACGGCCAAGGAATGTAAAGGGTATTAGAAGCCTTTTGGGAATGCTTAATTATTACCGCCCATTTATAGAAAACTTTTCTAAATTAACGGAAAACATAGTGGAGCTGACAAGGAAAAGGGTGAAGTTCAATTGGGGTGAACCTCACCAGGCTGATTTTGAGAAGATAAAGAGAGCATTGACCACAGCACCCATCTTGTCCCACCCCAATTATAAGGAATTTTACTTATTTACTGATGCAAGTGACAAATGCATAGGAGCTGTACTTAAGCAAATGGACGATCATGGTAACCTCCTACCAATAGGATATTATAGCAAATGCCTGAGAGGAGCCCCTGTAAACTATTCAACAGTGGAAAACGAGTGTATGGCTTTGGTGTTTGCACTAAGACACTTTCGCTATATGGTACTAGGAAGGCCTATAAGAATCTTCACAGATCATAAGCCACTAATGTTCTTAAAAAATATGGAGAATTGTAACCGTAGGCTCATGAGGTGGGCAATGGAAGTGGCCGAATATAATTGCATTGTGGAGCATATAAAAGGCAGGGATAATGTTATGGCAGACTTTCTGTCACGTAATTGTAACGCAAACCAGATGATCAATCATGTGGTCAATGGAAATATCAGGGATTGCATCATCAAATCACAGGAGGATGATCCAATATTTGGCCCAATAAAGCAGGCGATCCGAAATAATACTCATAATGAAGATAAAATAACCCTACCAATAACTGACTTTGATGTTATTAACAAATTCGCTTTTCATAAAAGGAAAAGGAAGCAACAGGAGGGATAATAGAAAGGAGTGTGTTCGTGAAACCGCAACTAGGGCAATTATTGGTTTCTTTCATGAGAGAGATTTGGCGGGCCACATGGGCGTGGAGAAGACAGTAGATAACATCTCTAGGAGATACTATTTCCACATGATGTGAAAGAAGGTGAGAGATTACATCCAGTTGTGTAATACGTGCCAAAAATATAACAGACACATGGGGAAAGCCCCCATTCAAGAATTCAATCCTGCTAAGTATACAATTCAGATGATGTCTGTTGATTTAATAGGGCCCCTTCCCACTTCTAAACAAGGTAATAGATACATCCTTGTGTTCGTCGATCTCTTTACGAAATATGCGGAGGCTATACCAATTCAGAGGCAAACTTCTGAAATAATAGCTGATGCACTGTTTAATCACATTGTCTGTAGATTTGGGTGTCCGAAGGAGTTGATCTCAGACTGTGAACCTAATCTCACTTCTAATATTATGGAGGACGCCTGTGAGGTTTTGAATATTAAGCACAAGCTGACTACCTCATATAGGCCAACATCAAATGGCTCGGTGGAGCGAGTAAATCAATGTATAATCAATATAATCAGTAAAATATCAGAAGGTGATAAGGAGAACTGGGACCAATACATCTTCCCAGCAATGTTTGCATATCGTAATACTGTCAACTTCTCCACCCATGAGCCCCCAAACTTTTTAATGTATGAATTTGACCCGGTCCTACCGGGAGAAACTGCCATTGAGGATACAAGTAATGTGAGATGTACTGATGAATATCAGTCTGAACTAATAGAAAGACTAAAGTTTGCCAGGGATGCGGCCTTTGAGATAAGTCGGATGGAACAAAGGAAGTCCATTGAATATTGGAATAAAAACCGGAAATTGAGGAGCCTGGGTATTGGACAGTGTGTCTGGCTCTTGAGACCACCTAATGACCCAAAAAGAAAAAAAATTTTCCCTTCACTACAAAGGTCCATTCCAAATCATTGAAATTATCAACGAAGTGAATTATAAGATTCGCGGAATGCATGACGGTGATGTCCAGACTGTCCATGTTGATATATTAAAACCTTTTTGGGGCCCAGTTACAGCCAGGAAGGATGCACGTACATCGGAGGGCAAAGTGAAGCCCTGTGGATGATTTCAATCTTTGGGATTATGATGATGAATGTGATCAAGACCCGAGATCAACCAAGCGAACTGAACCTGGAATGCCTCAAGGTGAATGATCCCTTAGTAACACGAAAACCCTGAAACCTTGCCCATACAACTTACATGGGAGAAGAATCAACTACCGTGCCATGGTTCGGGGAAATAGAGAGTGATACGTTATCATTCACTTTTATGTTATATCTTAAGGGGGGAGATATGTGGTGGTGCCCACCATGTTTTTTTTCCTCCCCTCCCTTTGTGAAGGCTTAAATGTGGTGTTTCTTTTATACTAAAATATTATTATTAATATGTATTATTAGTAACATTATGTCAATGTAAATCTTCGTGTGTTATAATAATTGTCTATTTTATTTTCTAATTTGTATTTTGGAATGTAACAAGAGGGGGCGCTAGGGGAAATTAGTATATAAGGTGTGTAAAAGGATCATGGGAGTTTTTTCTGTTTGAAGATTTTGGCAGGAGTAAGAAGAAAGGAAAGGACTGAGTGAAAAGGGAAGAAGAATAGGAAGAACTTGGATTAAAGGCAACTAGTCTTGTTGTATGTATATTTCCCATACGACCCCATTCTGGCTGTATTCCTAGTGTTAATATATGATTATCTTTGTTCTTAGTGTTGTCTGTTTTTCTTTGTTTACTCAAAACACGACACACCACAGTACCTTAATTTGGCTGAACATTAGAACATCTTTCAGCAGAATCAGTGAAAGAAATTTGGGGCAATGGTTTATGAATCGAGGTTTGACGTTCTGGTAACGTAATAACCATTTGAGTTTTTTTTTGGTTAAACGAATCCCCTACTTTTGCAATTGAGAAACAACTGGTTAAATTTATCTGACCAATGGTTTATGAGTTAGTAAGGAGAGAGAAATCATTGGAGGGGGTGGGGTGTCCGGGTTTTCTGATAGTTAAGCATGTTCTTGTAAATATTGTATTTGTAGAAAAAATTATTAAAATTGATTTGGTTTATTTGGTTACGGCAATGCAGCACATGAGTGACTGCCAAGTTACATCCTGAAAAGACTTATGTAAAGCTGGTCCCAATTTAAGTGTTACTAACATGAAGAAAATCCAGAAAACTCCACATGGACAGTCCATTGGCCATGCACAAACCCAAGACCGACTAACAGTGTTCGGTGGTTTTATCCACTCGGTTAATGGAGGGTATTTATTGGGCTGCAATTTGAAAGAATTGTAGACCTATAAATTCCCAATGTCATCCATCTGTCTCTGTCCTTCTTTAATCTCAAGAACAAAATCAGATAGATGAAAGTCGAGACCAGACATGGAAATCGTAAAAGAAAAGCACCATATTACCTATATATGAACTTCTGATTTGTAACACAAGTCACATTATTTCAATTCAAAAATTTTCCACTGAATGGAGTTAGATATATAGCTGGCACAACTCCATTGCTAACAGAAAAAGTATGATATACAGGGGACTATACTCCACACAGGCAAGTGCTATGTGCTACCTGTCAAAGTAATAGCACATCTATTTTGCACTATATCATTGTCACAGTATTTCAGTACATATAATATACAGTAAAACCTGTCTATGGCGACCACCCACGGTTCCTTCAACAAGTGGTCTTTTAGACAGGTGGTCGTCCAATACAGGTGGTGCTGTAATACCGTATTTCCGTATGTATTTTGTGCACTTTTTAGCCATTTCTACTAAGCAAAACTCAAGGAGAGCAAAAATAAGAGAATTTTTTCAACGATAGGACTATATTGGTATTGTATTTTATTCTTATCAGATAACCCGATTTACAGGAGTTGTCATGATATTATAAGACAGATTTATCACCAATATTTTAAAGATTAATATAATACTCGCATTTTCTCGATTATAATGCACACTTTCTTTTTTCCGACTTAATTAATTCGACTCGGTTCTTTTCGTTCGCTCCTCAGTTACGTGTATTACATCATCAATATTCAAGCGCATCCTATCTCTCCATCACTTTGCTTTTGGTTTTCATTAGTTTAATCTTATTTTAATTTTAAAAATACTGTACTTTTTTAATATTTAATATTTTCTTAATTAATTAAGTACAATAAGAAAAATTATTAATTAATAATAAAATGATTTTATTATTTTATCTCATTATACGATTTCATTACAATCACGGAATCGAAAAAGGAAGTAAAACTGATTTTTGCATTAATGCATTTATTGTTTTTTGAATATTTTACCTGAGAAAATACTCGGATATTATTTTTCTAAAAATATCGTGGAAAGACCTACCTGTATTTATTTTAAAATATTTCATATAGTTTTAATTTTATTACTATAAAATTGCATCAGGGATGTAATTTATTTCCGTTATTATTGCATTATAATTTTTTCTGCTCAGGATATGCATCCACTGGGACTTAAATATAAGTAATCAATAATAATAATAAATTAAATTTGTCTGATTGCATTTTCAGGAAAAAAATGAAACTCAAACAGTTTAATTTAAGAATTAAAGTAAACCTTTGCGAAAAATAAAACAAAAAATTAATAAAAACTTTAAAATTATGAAAACAGACCAAAGTTTGTTTTTTAGGCAAAAATAGGCAGCAACGTCAAAATAAGCATTTTTAGGCATTATAAAATACCATTGTTTCGGTCTAAATGTTCATGAAAAGTGTTCGTACAAAATCTTAGCCAAGTATATGCCAAGGAAAAAATAGGCATTTGCCTAAAATCTGCTGTCTACTGATGAATTAAAATGGAGGAATTACAATAGAAGTTGAGAAAAGTTGTTGACTCTTGTCAATTATTTATCACATTCTCATTTATTTGTGTTTTGTTTAAAAAACATGAAATTTCTATCTCCTGATATCATACTTGGTATAGTCAATAACATGGCAATCATAAAATATTTATGTATGTATTGCATAAACTAGTAAACTGCATCTTTTCATCAATTACTGTTTGATACATAAACCAAAATTGCATTCAGCATATATTTTTTTCAGATATATTGCTTTTGTTCCAAATTTAAGTATTTTAATTGCTCAGTAAACAGCAGTTTTCTTTTAACATACATATATATTTTTTAAATAAAGAATCTTCAAATACCGGATTAAAATACAAATATAATCCTTCATCAAACCCTTTAACCGGTATTAAACAGAGTAAAATTACATGCAAACGTTTTCGGATCCCTCCCTGGGTCCTTTCTAACGAATTTTAAGAAGAATAGTTGCTTGAGAACGGACCCAGGGAGGGATCCGAAAACGTTTGCATGTAATTTTACTCTTGTTTAATACCGGTTAAAGGGTTTGATGAAGGATTATATTTATATATTTTTTACTCTGCGTAAAACACTTTGCATAATTGGACAGCTGATTAACTGAGCCCATGTTCTAGTCCCAATTAACTGGAATCTACTGTAATTCTAATTTTCTATTACTTTATTCCTTTACTATTATAAAATATTAATATCATAAAATGTGCAACTCATGAACAAACTGAAAATATGAACAATTTCATTTGTAATTTATATTGCAAGAAATTATAATTTAAAAAGTTTAGTTTATACAACCTAATTTATAATGTTTATAAATTAAAATGAGAAAAAGGATCCTGTCATATAGAATTGATTTTTAGGATTACAGTATAATATATTACCAATTTTAATCACTTACCAATTTCCAAATCCAAATTGTTCAATATTTTCTAAAAGCCTCAGCTCTTCTTTTGATTTCCAGTCATGAGGTGGATTAAAGATTGGAAAATTTCCACAATCCTGAAAATTATTTGATTAATAAGATAATCATCATTAGTATTATCTGAATTTACTAGAAAACTAAATAAAATTAATTAACATTTCACTTTGAATTAATTTTACTTAATCACATAAAAATTAAAATACAGTAAAGCGTCGTTTATCCAAAAGTCAGTTATCTGAAACATTGGTTATCCAAAACCTCAGTTATCCAAAAGAATTCCAGTTGGCAAATTTAAATTTTTGCTAGTGCTGTGGCACTGCAATCTTTGTCTATGTCTTGGGCTACTCCAATATTTTTTATGTTTGTGTATGTGTTTTAGCTGGCAGCACTAGCACTTTTGTGTGGTGTTTTTCTGAGGACCATGTGTCCTGCTGAATCAAACGTTTTTGATACTAGATTAACTTCTAAAGTATAATTTTTTTTGTTTTTATATTTTTCAATATATTTATTTTGTTTGTAAAAAATAAAGAAATAATTTTTAACGATACAATAGCCACGATTATTATTTTAAAAAGTTTACATTGGGCTTAACATCGATAAAAATTCAATGCAAAACGACATGCAACGGAAAAAAATTTCAACACGGGATATATTAATATATTTTTTCATACATAATCGGTTATCCGAAAAATAAGTTAACCGAACAACCTCAGTCCATAATTGATTCGGATAAACGACACTCTACTGTACTATAATTTATCAAATAAAGTTGAAAGGGCAGGTGATTACCTCTTCAAAAAAATAACTTGAATTCAGAGCAAAATACATTATTATTCAACTTACAAGGCAATAAGTAAAGAACATATTGCATAACATTGTACAAATTATATTCATAGACAATTACCAAGCTTTAATAACAATTATTGTCGTCAAAATATGATATTGACGTTTATTGATAATAAATAAACTTATCTGGATATAAAATAAAAATTAAAAAATCTGGAACAAAATATATTTAATTATTAAAGACTAAATACAAAAAAGATATTTGATGTCTTCTGAACATCAACTCACAATCACCAAACATGATAATTCCGGATTTTTTAATCTTTATTTTACAAAGAAATTAAACCACCACTCAAAACTAGTTATACTTGATAAATAAAAGCAAAATAAACCAATAACCAGTACAAAAATATAAGATAGCTAATGTTTTTGCCCATGTTAAACAGGAATCTTCAGGCTAACTGACCACCACAGCTGTTAAAACAACAGGGGATTGCCATACATGTTTTAAGAGGTGACATAAGAGAGAAAGAGAGTGGTAGAGGGGTGTTTGATGTAGAATCCTTCCCACTGGCATGAAAGTTGATCTATGAGCTGTATTTTGTTTGGGATAAAAAAAATATATTCAGGTACAGTACATCTCTGGAGTAGAAGGGGTTAACATACTATAATTAGTATAATAGTAGTTTAAAAAAATTGTGATAAAAATTCTAAGCTGTATATTGCTGAAAAAATAATAATAATCCTTCAACACAATTTTATTTGCATGCAAGGTGCTCGTTAAGGAGTTACAAAAAAAATTTAACAAAACTTTTTAAAATGATGTGGCTTTTATTAACCTGCTTCCTAGAACAATTTTGGTGATAGCTGGTTGGCCAAAACAGTACATGCATCAACCTACTACTTGGTAACCTGGGTTCAAGTCTTCACCAGAAACCTCATATTTTTCTTGGACAGTCTGTCCTGGATATATATAGTACCTGATCCCTTAGTATTTGATCACATCCACTGCAGGTCTGGCTGAACCCATAATGGGCATGAATAAAAAGTCATTTTAGTATCAACACAAAGGAGAAAGTAAAAAGAGAAATTAAAAGAAAACATAATTTTAGTTCTGTTTCGCATTGATATTTATACAGTATAAGTTATACATTTAAAGAAAGGAAAAAAAACTAATAGAATAAAATGCATTTAGCCATGTAGAATTTTAGAATTGATATGTCTGTCACTTTTAAATAATAATAATAATTCCTCATTGATTTTGAAAAAAGGCATAATTTTTTATTAGCTATTCTGAATTTTGAGTTAAGTTATGATAAGAGTAATTCTGAAGAGATTTTCATGGTAAAGTATCGATTCATATAATAGATAAATTTCTATCATTGCAGAAAAACATTTTAACTATTTTCCACTTAGAGCACTGTTGTAGTTATGTCAAATATTTGTGAAATCAGAATTTAGTAAGTGTTGCTTAGTTCTTCATAGAAATTATCATCATCTAGAACAGTGATTCCCAATTAGTTTTTCCTGCGTACCACTTCAAGAAAGAGCTCAAACCCGTGTACCCCTTATAGCAGAAATTCATATTAATCCATACTAATATTTATAAATTCGAATGCAATTCTGCTGTCTGTCACCTTTTCACTTCTAAACCGCTGAACAGGTTTTAATAAAATTTGGCACAGAGATTGCTTACATGTTGGAGATGGACATAGGCTACATTTTACTGCGAGAAAATATCTTACTCCCACGAGAAAATTCGATATAATGCAGGCGAAGCTGTTGTTAGACAGCTAGTGGTAAATAGAATAAGTTTTTTTACATTTATTACTTTTAAAATATAATTCTAATAATAATAAAAATAACATAAGGTTATTTAATTTTAATACGACAAATGTGCACGATTTTCTTTGCACAACTTTGTAAAATCTGGTTGCTTTTTGGTCAGCTTCAGTCTCGAGTCATCTTCGAGTTGAAGTCGGTGACGATGTTTAGTTTTCATGTTTGTCATGGC
>NW_019384606.1:317785-324145 GCF_000671375.1 Centruroides sculpturatus | reverse complement strand
CCAAAATGAAGATCACATTTAGATTCCACTTTTAAATAATGCATTTGATCATCTAATTATATTACAGTATTAAAAAAGAAAGGATATTTAGTAATTTCTATCTATTCAGTCATTTTTTAATGATAAAATTTAAACAATATTAACTGTGGTAAATTATTAAAGTATATTTTCATAGTTTCTTTCAAATAAACTGATTGGTTTACAAAAATTTCTTAGTACTAATATTTGTTAAAACAACTTTACCCTTAATTTTCTATTTAATAACTATGCACTATATATGATAAAGAATATTTAGTTTGTAGTTTTGTGAAGCAATGGAAATGGATAAATTAATATGAATGTTATTTGAAAAACAATTGATATAAATTAGTTTTAGTTGATCAGAGTTCAGTAAAAATAACAATTAGAGAAACCTAAATTTAACCTGAATTATCCTCCTATATTAAGTTATTGATGGTTATTTGAATATGTACTCAATGAAAATCTGTTTGTTCAATAACTTGTCTAGGTGTATAGACAAAGTAAATTAAAACAGAAAATAAAAATTAATATTTAAATGTGTGTTCACTCATTATTGACCAATAATAATTGTAAAAATATATACAGTATAACCTCGATTATCCGGACTAATTGGGGATGAAGGTAGTCCGGATATGAAAAAATTCGGATAATCGAAACAAATACTTTAATTTGTCTTTTAACCTACTCGATGTTGAAATTTTTATTTGTTGCCTGTGACGCCATGTTGAATTTTCATCGATGTTAAACCTAAAATTTTTTTTTAAAATAATAATCATGTTTACCGTATCATAAAAAATTATTTTTTTGTTTCACAAGCAAAATATATATATTGAATAATATAAAAACGAAAAAAATTTTATTTTAAAAGTTCATTTTAATATAAAACTTGTGACGCAAAGCAACATCAAAAACGTTCCAATGTAACCACGGAAATATTCAGGATCGCCCATGCAGGTCAATGAGGTCAACCCGAAAATTTTCGGGATCAATGTAGGACAGGTTAATGATAATACAACATGCTTTCTTTTCGATGACATATCGGTAATATTAAAAATAAATACTGTATTTAAATTGTGATCAAATTTTCAAGAAACAAATGTTTGTATTGAATTTGGACTACTACTGACCAGCGCTAACAGACTACCTATTGTTTAAAAGGCCCTCTGGTGGTGCAAGAAGATGAATTTTATAAAATAAAGAGCAGTTGAAACTGCATTTTTATGAATAAAAATTTCACAAACGATTTATCGTTTTATGACAAGTAAAATTTTTTCGTCACGTTCGCGGCTTTTAAGTAATGCATAAACCTTCGAGGCACGAGGCCTTTCGGACTGCGAGGCATAGTGGCCCATGTCGTCCATGCCTTACACCGCCCTTCGTCATAGAAATGATATAATTTGAATATAAATTATTTATAAATACATATGTCAAGTTATATTTTTATTACGACATAAAATATATTTAAGAGTTTACGACCACTGTGCTGGGTAAGACGTTATTGAAACAAAAAATGTTATGCATTTCATCATGTACATAAACAGTGTCATAATTTGCCAAGTGCAAATCAGCAAATTCGTAAAATTTTTGTTTATTTTGAACAGTCCGGATAATCGAGGTTCTACTNAGGCGAAGCTGTTGTTAGACAGCTAGTGGTAAATAGAATAAGTTTTTTTACATTTATTACTTTTAAAATATAATTCTAATAATAATAAAAATAACATAAGGTTATTTAATTTTAATACGACAAATGTGCACGATTTTCTTTGCACAACTTTGTAAAATTTGGTTGCTTTTTGATCAGCTTCAGTCTCAAGTCATCTTTGAGTTTAAGTCAGTGACGATGTTTAGTTTTCATGTTTGTCATGGCCGAAAATCTGCTCTCGCAAAGGTATGTTGTGAAAAATGATAGTAAATATTTTATTGCTGCTTCGCTGACATGATGATAATGATAATTGTACAATTAACACAAACTATGTTAATTGTACAATTTTTGTTTCTTGCATAAGAATTTCATTTAGGTATTGTCACAAATGCATTTTTTTAAATGAAATTTCGAGAATATTTTTAGTTATAAATAAACGAATTTATGTATTCAATATCATGTTGTAAATTGCCGAAATTTTGATGGTCCACCCATTATTTTTTTGATTGTTTCATCTCATGCATTTAAATTTTAGATTGCCGTGAATACCCCTTCATGCAATTTCCACTAATTGGGAACCATTGATCTATAATAAATTCAAAGAATGCAACTAATACATAATATATTAAAAAATGTAAAACATTACAAATTGAAGCCTTTTCCCACAAGACTTCAGTATGTAAAAACAACTATTTTGTTGCTGATCTGAAACTCATTTTAAAAACTTGTGAATTTCAGAGCAACAATAATCTTCTGAATTAAGACTTGGCAAATTTTATGCTAGCTATCTACATCAGGGTCAGTTACCCGTGGTATACTTATCAAGCATGATTAGCAGACTGATTTGTAATGGTTTGCAGGTTCTGGGTCTGCAGCACAGAAAAATGAAAATTGAATGACTAAAAATAGCAGCTAAATATTGCATTCATAGTTAAATTTGTAGACAATTTAAAACAAATTACTCTCTTTCCTTTTGTTGAAACTGTCTTTATTTTTAATGCCTTTTTTTCCACAATGAAGTGATGATTTAAGACCTCAGACTCAATACATCCATTTTACTACGTTTTACAAATTACTATCTATTTTATTACTATTATTTTCATTGTACAGTACATCTTCTCCATGCACAATTATTTCAAAATTCTATTTATTATGTTTAGATTTATCAAAATTTGTTCATCACATCATCCACAATAAACTTTCCAGTTTTACATATCATGAATTTACAGTATAAGATAACACAGTTTGTCGTTTTTACCGCTTTAAAAAACGCACGGACAATAAATGTGATTGTGAACTTAAAAGTGAGGGAGACGCCGAACATTTTATGTTCCACTGCCCTAAATTCCACCAGCATAGAGCAGAATTTTTTAGGGACACCATCACAAGTGGACTAACATGGCCACCACAGCTGGCCACCAAAACTCATCTTTGCCACCAAACGACTGTGGTGCAGCCTTCAAACATTCATCAAGAAAACAAAAGAACTAAAACCGGACTACCTCAAAAAACAGCAACAAACACCGAATGACAATAGTCCAATCCACCAAACATCGGAAAGTGAAACAGACGAAGATAACAAGAACGGTTCCTGATCATATATGCCATGTACAGTACATATAACTTCTCCTGTTTTACATTAATTAATTGCTCGATATTACCTTATATAAATTGTAAACATTAACCCTGAATACTGTTTGTATTGCCGTGCCATTTTG
This sequence comes from Centruroides sculpturatus, assembly GCF_000671375.1. Classification (NCBI taxonomy): domain Eukaryota; kingdom Metazoa; phylum Arthropoda; class Arachnida; order Scorpiones; family Buthidae; genus Centruroides; species Centruroides sculpturatus. The sequence goes on along the minus strand of NW_019384606.1, from coordinate 320,764 downwards.
TTTATATGGTTTCCATGCTATTATTGGACCTTGTAACCATATTTTGTTTTACTTAGTGTGTTGAGGCGTTTCGGGCGCCCATGGAACCCATGGTCACTTCCTTCCTCTCTCCTATCTATCTAACTTCCTCTTGCTGCTTATCATCTTACCTTCTTTCCGTTTCCTATCTAAACGAGCTAAGTCAGTCAGCTAAAAGACCGACAGCTCTCTCACCCTCTTTTACAAATTACAAATTTATATATTTTTATGAACTGCAGTTCCTAACAAGAGAAACTTCCCTACTAATATGCAAAATAAATGATGTTTTGAGCTATTTGGATGTATTTATTTCTGAGAATAATGAGAACATGTTCAACCCCTCCAAATGTCAAAAGAAAAAATGGCCTCAAGAATAGCAGATTATATAACTAATTCACAGCTGCCTAGTAAAGTAAACACACTCCAACAAGCTTAAAACACAGCAAAACTTTTTAATAACTAATATTTTTGATCACTTTTAACAAGTAGAATATACAACAAAATGCCAACATTCTAGAACACAAATTTTTTAAAACAGTGATAGGACCTTTAATCAATCATAAAAAAGAATGCATAATTGCAAACAAATTTAAAAATAATCCAAAAAATAATAAGACAAACAATAACATACTGAAAAACAAAATCCTTCAACTGTAGCATTGAACAGAACAGATTGTTTTCTTAAGCATACGAAAAATAGTTTTGGGAGTAAAGAAGAATATATGTATAAAGAATACACATATGGTATCCAATGTTATTATTTGTCTTATTTTTTGGATTTTTAAATCAGTTTTCAGTTGTGCATTCTTTTTTTATGATTGGTTAACAGTTCTATTGATGTTTTCAAAAATGTGTGTTCTAGAATATTGACATTCTGTTGTATATTCTACTTGAGGAAAATTGTTAAAAATGATCAAAAACATTATAGTTATTAAAAAGTTTTGCTGTGTTTTAAGGTTGTCAGAGAGTGTTTAATAGCATATATTCATACTAAGTAGCACATCCTATCTGTGGTTACACTCATTTCTTTTTACCTGTGGTTCAGAACACAATTTAGAATAAAATTCAGAAAATATCAGAAAAATAAAATTTTTCTAATATTTCCTGAAGTTTCATTGTATGTAGGTGGTGGTTAGTTTTTTTTTTTACCAATTTGGAAAATTTTGTTACAATTAATAACTGGAAACATTACCTTTGTGAATGTTATGTAATATTTGTAAAGTTCCTGTTTAATTTGGTGATTATACACATTTTTTTATATTATAATTTTCCGAGGTAATAGATACGATAATAATTGGGACAAATTGTCTTTTGAAATAGTCCTTTATCTGTTTTTGATTTGGGAATTAGAAAAGATATATCATTTTAAAAGTTACATATTGAATCAATTAAACTCATCTGAAATCATGTGACCATTTCTAAAGACCTGTAACCTTTAGTGTTTATTGGTATAAAGTATTCTATGAAATGATACATTTCTATACCATAACAGAAATTAAATTTTGGAATTTAGGGAAACTAAATTTATAGAAATGATAGCTATTTTGCAAAGTATATTATGGTTAGTTTAAAAATGACTTTATCAAATATCAAATCTTCCAATTTTTTCTTGAATGTAGGATCTAACTGATAATAGTTCAAGTTAATGTATTTGCATCAAGCAAAACATGACAGATGCAAGAATGTAAAAAAAACAAGTAAACAGAAATAAATATAAACTGTCTAGAATTTAAACTGCTTACACTACTATGCATATGTAGCTAGAACTATTTCTAAGACTAACAGCACAAAACCTTCCTCACTAATTTCTAGCCTTATTAACTGGAGTACAAACGTTTTCGGCCTTCTTAATAGGCCTTCCTCGGGTACACTGTGGAGCGTCGGTTAGAAGAAGTTTAAATGCTGCCAATGTTTACCCAGGTGTCGTCTTACGTCATCGTTGAATATTTACGGCCTCAACTATGACGATGCATCCACTGGGACTTAAATATAAGTAATCAATAATAATAATAAATTAAATTTGTCTGATTGCATTTTCAGGAAAAAAATGAAACTCAAACAGTTTAATTTAAGAATTAAAGTAAACCTTTGCGAAAAATAAAACAAAAAATTAATAAAAACTTTAAAATTATGAAAACAGACCAAAGTTTGTTTTTTAGGCAAAAATAGGCAGCAACGTCAAAATAAGCATTTTTAGGCATTATAAAATACCATTGTTTCGGTCTAAATGTTCATGAAAAGTGTTCGTACAAAATCTTAGCCAAGTATATGCCAAGGAAAAAATAGGCATTTGCCTAAAATCTGCTGTCTACTGATGAATTAAAATGGAGGAATTACAATAGAAGTTGAGAAAAGTTGTTGACTCTTGTCAATTATTTATCACATTCTCATTTATTTGTGTTTTGTTTAAAAAACATGAAATTTCTATCTCCTGATATCATACTTGGTATAGTCAATAACATGGCAATCATAAAATATTTATGTATGTATTGCATAAACTAGTAAACTGCATCTTTTCATCAATTACTGTTTGATACATAAACCAAAATTGCATTCAGCATATATTTTTTTCAGATATATTGCTTTTGTTCCAAATTTAAGTATTTTAATTGCTCAGTAAACAGCAGTTTTCTTTTAACATACATATATATTTTTTAAATAAAGAATCTTCAAATACCGGATTAAAATACAAATATAATCCTTCATCAAACCCTTTAACCGGTATTAAACAAGAGTAAAATTACATGCAAACGTTTTCGGATCCCTCCCTGGGTCCTTTCTAACGAATTTTAAGAAGAATAGTTGCTTGAGAACGGACCCAGGGAGGGATCCGAAAACGTTTGCATGTAATTTTACTCTTGTTTAATACCGGTTAAAGGGTTTGATGAAGGATTATATTTGTATTTTAATCCGGTATTTGAAGATTCTTTATTTAAAGAATATATATGTATGTTAAAAGAA
>NW_019384606.1:279288-313177 GCF_000671375.1 Centruroides sculpturatus | reverse complement strand
CCTTGGTTATAGAAATGATGTAATTTGAATATAAATTATGGGTATTTGAATATAAAGTATAAATATGTATGCGTAGTTATATTTTTATTACGACATAAAATATATTTAAGAGTTTACGACCACTGTGCTGGGTAAGACGTTATTGAAACAAAAAATGTTATGCATTTCATCATGTACATAAACAGTGTCATAATTTGCCAAGTGCAAATCAGCAAATTCGTAAAATTTTTGTTTATTTTGAACAGTCCGGATAATCGAGGTTCTACTGTATATATTTTTAAATATTGAGATATTTGAATATGGTACTGTATAAGTAAATAATGAATATAATATTCCACATTGATACTATGAATTAATCTATTGTAATCTGAAAATAAAATCATTGTACTTAATAAGTAAATTTATATATATAAGATATACAAGAGCATTTAAATAATTCAAAAGGTTTGAAATATAAAAAAAAAATCTTATTTCCTTCTTGTTGCACTAGGTAGACTTTTAATATGATTTGATTGTGTCTTTAGCATCAAATTAAAGCAACAAACATACAAAAATAAATTGTTTTTATATGTTTGTTGTTCTAGAATTTCTGAATTGATACTCACTCGTATATGTCCAATAGATAGAAAGTAAAAATTCACTTAATCTTCCAAAATTTTATTGAATACCAAAAATGAAATCATATTAAAAATTTACCTAGTGCAGCTAGAGAAGAAAAAGTTATTTCAAATCTGAATTATTTAAGTATTCCTGGTTATACATCTTTTATATACAAATTTATTAATAAAATATAATGACTATTTTTAATTAACATATAAAAAAAACTTTACAGAATTTATTTTGAATCCTTTCTTGTCAAATTAAAATATATTATATAAATAATATATACTTACAATTAACTGATAGTTATGTCTATTTTTATGACTTCCAATTTCAGCTCCAGAAGAAAAACACTAAAATAAAAATCATATTTAATGATTTAGTTAAACATAGGAAATAAAACATTAAATAAAAGTATTTAAATAAGTTATTTAAAACTTTATTTGATAACATATTCATTAAAAGCTAATTTTTCTTCTATTTTTAAAATTGTTTCACTTCAATTAGAAGCATTTAAAATGCATTAAACCTTAATGAAATTTATATAATACCTTCACATGATGCAGGCAATATAAAATAAAAATATTTGCAAATTAGACAATTTTCTTAACTCTTAACAAAATATAAAATTCATATTATGAAAATGAATAAGCTATTAAAAAAACATTTTTTTAATCAATAGAATTTCCTTTTTTCTATTTTTGCAGGCTTAACATTGTTTTCAGCAAACTGAATATATATTGCTATTTATTCTTATATACACTTATTTTGAATCATTTAATAGGATGTACTATTTCTTGCAATTCCTCAACAAATTTAAATGTCAAAAGAATTTTTTAAAATATTTGAATATCAAAGTATTCACATACTACAAGATCAGTGCTGATACAGCAATACACAAGCTACTTTATCTGAAATGCATTGTTTGTAATTCCTATTAAAGAAGTTTCTACTGATCAGAAAAAAATATGCATATTCATAAAATTAATGAAAGTTAAAAATACAAACTGGATTAAATTTAATTATTTCATTCTTTACAGACTGCCTACTGATGATTAAATTATAACTGAAATTTTCTCTAAAAATAAATAATATCGATACATTATGTAAATACTAAAAAACAACAGCATATATCAAACTATTAACTGGTGTGTATTCTAAAACTGCCTTTTAGTATTAATAGTTTTTAAACCAAGAAGAATAATATAAATTTGTTAATACAAATCATATATTCTTTATAAATAATTTCAACATTAAAATTTATCTTTAGGCATTTACAGGGCTTTTTGTAAAAGCATTTAATACAAATAATAAACCATACAATAAATTGGAATATTTAACATTTAAATGTTCTTATTCTATTGTAAATATCTAAAGATAATTATATTATACTAATACTTTGAAATTATTTATTTATTTAGAAAATATCAATCAGGAACAAGATTTGAATCCAGAACTCCTGCAAACAGCACAGGCATGTTATGAGTTATGTTAGCAAGACCTTTCTAAATATAACAAAAAACAAGTAAAGTGGCAAAGCCATTCTTGGGACAAGACTATATCTCAGAGATCGCGAGCNCTGGTGTCGTATACCTATCATCGACGAAGACGTCACGGGTAAGACGACACCTGGGTAAACATTGGCAGCATTTAAACTTCTTCTAACCGACGCTCCACAGTGTACCCGAGGAAGGCCTATTAAGAAGGCCGAAAACGTTTGTTCTCCAGTTAATAAGGCTAGAAATTAGTGAGGAAGGTTTTGTGCTGTTAGTCTTAAACTGCTTAACTAATGAATTTAAAATATATCTGGACTATATAACACATTCTCCAAGATAGCTTTGTATCATCATCATAACATTGGTGAAACTGCATCTAAAACATTATTAGTGAAATTCTCTATCATTCTACTTTATAAAATGGTTCTTCATGAACAAATTATATATTAATTGAATTTATTAAATTTATTGTACATTTTCCACAGAGCCAAATGATTGCCAGATTATATCAAACTACATTAATGCTACTATTAATAATTAAATGCTAAGTAATTTGGCCTAGAGATGGCAAATTCTCCTAACACCTACCTCTAGATCAAATTATTTAACATTTAATTATTAATAGTATTTTAGCACAATATAATCCAGCAATCATTTGGCTTTGAACTAATAATTGAGTTTTTAGATGTTTATATTTGTATTTTCTACAGAGATTTACTATTTCAATTAAAATGAATTCCTGCTAATGTACTTAATTTTTTTGTTGAAATCAAAGTAAAGAAATATACTATGATTATTACTAGTATAAAAACTTAATTTGTATTATAAACAATAGTTTAATTGTTAAAAAATGATTATATTAATATGACTGAAGTTTTGATTTCATCTTGGACAATGTATAGTATTTTAGAATATGAAGAACTGGAAAATGGTATATCTTGTTGTACTTTATGCTAGGATAAACTTTTCTTTAATAAATTTAGTTATATTATTTAAAATTCTAATCTTTTCAACACAAACAGAAATAAATTTTAGAATAACTAGTTTTCTTATGCAGATTTTTGAATTTTTTGAGAATAAATTCAAGCAATTACACTTGTTGTATTTTTAGATGTGGAATTAATTTCTGAGTCAACAAATACATAGTAATATTATTATCCCAATTTACCACTGACACACACTATTTCTTTGAAATCATATTTGGTTTGAAAAATAATTTTTCTAAAAGTTAGAATTAGCTTTTGAAACAGATATGTAAGAAACAATTTGTTTAAGATAATAATGAAATATATGTTCTTTCCTAGAATGGTCTATGGCATAAATAATTGCAAGGCAATGTTTAGTTTACTGTAATTACTGTTAACAATTGATTGATTTGTAGGTCTTTTATTACAGCAATGTTCTTAAATAATGTAATTTTTATACAGATAAATAAACAGTCATTCTTGTAAACAGCACAGAATATCATGGAAACAGAATAATTCTCAGTAAATTTCCAAAAAACAAAAAAATAGTAATACTTTACTTTTGTTGAAAAAGACTATAAAATTTATTTTGAATTATTTTAACTAGAAATATTTTATTAAAAAAAAATATAGCTTTATCAAAATTCTCTCTACAGTTGGATGTGTAAACTTGTTCTAAATTACTTTTTACAAAAGTAGTTTACAATTTAATAAAACGTAAAAGAGACTAAAAATGCCTTCACTTTTTTGTCACTAGGAACAACTAGTTGTTTCTGGTGACGAAAAAGTGAAGACATTTTTAGTCTCTTTTTCATTTTATTAAATTATTCTAAATTAATTAGTAAAAAAAAATTTTTTGGATAATTGTTGTTTCACCAGTGCAATTTTGCATAATTACATAAAAATGTGGGTGTTTTATGATTTTCAGGTAAAATAAATTGAATAAATTTTCTGTGGTTAAAATTGTAAACTAGAATGCTATTAAATGATTTCACAAACTTACCATTTTCACTGATTGGAAAAATTATTATGAATATAATGCATCATAATAATGATTTATCATCATCATCATATTTACTGAAGATAATTTTTTTTTTATAACATTCTTACCAGATACAAAATCATCAGGAAATATTTGAAAAGGAGGAAAACAAACAATTGAATATTACATTTATAACATATATACATTCTTTTATATGGTATTAAAAATATAAAGTGCAAAATAAAAATATATTTTTTCAATCTAAAATAGTGATTATGAAATTTATTGTTCCATTTTTGTTTTAAAATAATAGAGCAATACAATTGCAAAATCACTTCACAGTTCAAAAGCAAGAGTAATTTTTAATAGACACAGCCTTGATACAGATATCTAAACAATAGGAACGATTAGAAATTCAAATTTTATAAAGAGCTATTTCAAATTAAATATTTCTATTGTTCTATTGACATTAAAAAGTATGATATAATATTTATCATATTTATTGTATATCATAATTTCCATCCATTTCAAATAATAATAAACATAGTGTAAACAACACTAAGTTAAAATATTTTTGTAATAAAAAATGTTATAAAGATATCACAATATGTACAGTACATATGTATGAATAACAAAAAAATGTTTACATAAATAAGAATCATCATCTAAAGATAAAGTGTAATATTTATTTGGCAAATGCATTTCAAGCGTACATGATCAATAAGTAATTATATATATTTCAATACAATAATCCGAAATAATGCTTATCAGTCTGGACATTTATTCATTTCATTACTCAAAAAAATAATGTTTAACAACACTGATATGTAAATATAAATTTTTCATTGAATAAAAACTAAAGCAGATATGTGTACATCATTTTTTTAATATCATTTAATTTGTAATAAAAATTGAAAATCAGAAACTTAATAATTTAAGTATTAATAATACTACTGAATAATTGAAATGATAAATAACACTTTAAATAGATCTACTTCACTTTATTTGAATTTATTATTAATAATATAGTAATATGTTAAAGATATTACTAATTAAAACTTTACCATACACAGTGATTTAACTTAAGATTTAACCAAATCAAAATTATAAACTTTGATAAAAATTTATAAGACATTTACATTTGGATATTTTTTCAGCAAGTAATTATATCAGAATTTTATTTCAAAATGTATTTGCTAGTTTAGAAAATTATTATCTTGGTTTTGAGTACATGTAGTTAATAAGAACATTTCAGTTTTCATTATAATCAATTTCATTTATTATAGATTATACTTTAGAGTTTGATTGCATATTCAACTTTAATTTTCAAAAATTCTGAATCATAAAGAAAATATAAACTTTAATAAAACAAGTATTACACTTTTAGTCTTCATAATTTATTAGAAATTGAATATTTTATAACATGGTTACAATAACATGATTAGTCCTTTTAAAGAAAGATAAATTCCCTTATATAATTATAAATTATATAGGTGAGTCCATATAATAATCAAAACTATTTTATTTAACTAATAACAGTTTAATGTGAAAAATAATACAATAAATCCTTACTAAGTTGAACTGTATTAACTCAAAGCTGTCTATAAGTCTTGGCATAGTACATAGGGTTTTTCCATGTAATACAGTCTCATTAATTTAAAATGGTTGTATTTTAAGTCAAACCTGTTTTCCCAAGAATACTTCCCACTCTTTGATAAGTCAATAATCTTCATTTTCTCTTATATTCCATATGAATACAGATAATTAAGATATACAAGCACTATGGTGCCATGTCAAATACAACACCATGCCATTACCATCTTGCATTGATATCCTTTTGCTGATATGGTATGTTACAACAGCCAGATGGCTGAATGGTTAATCAAAATCAAAGTTGATATATACTCATGATATTGAAAAAATTAAATGTAATAAAAACAAAATCATATGAATGGAGTTATAAATTTTATCTTCAAAAATTTTTTTATTAAAATAAATTTCAAAGTTCTCATTTGAAATTAATGTTATTCTACATTTCAAACTGTTGTGAATGAAAACAGAATCTTGATATCCTTAAAACTAAATTAGATGTCTCATTTAATTCAAATATTTTTTTGTTTTAATACAAAATATCCAACAGGAAGATATTTGAAAGACTTTATACAGTAAAAACTGGAAGGATATACATTTGCAATTATAAATCATGTTTCAGTTGTAGAACAAATAATTTCTGATGTAGATATTTTTAATTTTAATTTTATTAATTTCTAATTTTAACATAATTGACTTTCACCCAAAATGAAGATCACATTTAGATTCCACTTTTAAATAATGCATTTGATCATCTAATTATATTACAGTATTAAAAAAGAAAGGATATTTAGTAATTTCTATCTATTCAGTCATTTTTTAATGATAAAATTTAAACAATATTAACTGTGGTAAATTATTAAAGTATATTTTCATAGTTTCTTTCAAATAAACTGATTGGTTTACAAAAATTTCTTAGTACTAATATTTGTTAAAACAACTTTACCCTTAATTTTCTATTTAATAACTATGCACTATATATGATAAAGAATATTTAGTTTGTAGTTTTGTGAAGCAATGGAAATGGATAAATTAATATGAATGTTATTTGAAAAACAATTGATATAAATTAGTTTTAGTTGATCAGAGTTCAGTAAAAATAACAATTAGAGAAACCTAAATTTAACCTGAATTATCCTCCTATATTAAGTTATTGATGGTTATTTGAATATGTACTCAATGAAAATCTGTTTGTTCAATAACTTGTCTAGGTGTATAGACAAAGTAAATTAAAACAGAAAATAAAAATTAATATTTAAATGTGTGTTCACTCATTATTGACCAATAATAATTGTAAAAATATATACAGTATAACCTCGATTATCCGGACTAATTGGGGATGAAGGTAGTCCGGATATGAAAAAATTCGGATAATCGAAACAAATACTTTAATTTGTCTTTTAACCTACTCGATGTTGAAATTTTTATTTGTTGCCTGTGACGCCATGTTGAATTTTCATCGATGTTAAACCTAAAATTTTTTTTTAAAATAATAATCATGTTTACCGTATCATAAAAAATTATTTTTTTGTTTCACAAGCAAAATATATATATTGAATAATATAAAAACGAAAAAAATTTTATTTTAAAAGTTCATTTTAATATAAAACTTGTGACGCAAAGCAACATCAAAAACGTTCCAATGTAACCACGGAAATATTCAGGATCGCCCATGCAGGTCAATGAGGTCAACCCGAAAATTTTCGGGATCAATGTAGGACAGGTTAATGATAATACAACATGCTTTCTTTTCGATGACATATCGGTAATATTAAAAATAAATACTGTATTTAAATTGTGATCAAATTTTCAAGAAACAAATGTTTGTATTGAATTTGGACTACTACTGACCAGCGCTAACAGACTACCTATTGTTTAAAAGGCCCTCTGGTGGTGCAAGAAGATGAATTTTATAAAATAAAGAGCAGTTGAAACTGCATTTTTATGAATAAAAATTTCACAAACGATTTATCGTTTTATGACAAGTAAAATTTTTTCGTCACGTTCGCGGCTTTTAAGTAATGCATAAACCTTCGAGGCACGAGGCCTTTCGGACTGCGAGGCATAGTGGCCCATGTCGTCCATGCCTTACACCGCCCTTCGTCATAGAAATGATATAATTTGAATATAAATTATTTATAAATACATATGTCAAGTTATATTTTTATTACGACATAAAATATATTTAAGAGTTTACGACCACTGTGCTGGGTAAGACGTTATTGAAACAAAAAATGTTATGCATTTCATCATGTACATAAACAGTGTCATAATTTGCCAAGTGCAAATCAGCAAATTCGTAAAATTTTTGTTTATTTTGAACAGTCCGGATAATCGAGGTTCTACTGTATATATTTTTAAATATTGAGATATTTGAATATGGTACTGTATAAGTAAATAATGAATATAATATTCCACATTGATACTATGAATTAATCTATTGTAATCTGAAAATAAAATCATTGTACTTAATAAGTAAATTTATATATATAAGATATACAAGAGCATTTAAATAATTCAAAAGGTTTGAAATATAAAAAAAAAATCTTATTTCCTTCTTGTTGCACTAGGTAGACTTTTAATATGATTTGATTGTGTCTTTAGCATCAAATTAAAGCAACAAACATACAAAAATAAATTGTTTTTATATGTTTGTTGTTCTAGAATTTCTGAATTGATACTCACTCGTATATGTCCAATAGATAGAAAGTAAAAATTCACTTAATCTTCCAAAATTTTATTGAATACCAAAAATGAAATCATATTAAAAATTTACCTAGTGCAGCTAGAGAAGAAAAAGTTATTTCAAATCTGAATTATTTAAGTATTCCTGGTTATACATCTTTTATATACAAATTTATTAATAAAATATAATGACTATTTTTAATTAACATATAAAAAAAACTTTACAGAATTTATTTTGAATCCTTTCTTGTCAAATTAAAATATATTATATAAATAATATATACTTACAATTAACTGATAGTTATGTCTATTTTTATGACTTCCAATTTCAGCTCCAGAAGAAAAACACTAAAATAAAAATCATATTTAATGATTTAGTTAAACATAGGAAATAAAACATTAAATAAAAGTATTTAAATAAGTTATTTAAAACTTTATTTGATAACATATTCATTAAAAGCTAATTTTTCTTCTATTTTTAAAATTGTTTCACTTCAATTAGAAGCATTTAAAATGCATTAAACCTTAATGAAATTTATATAATACCTTCACATGATGCAGGCAATATAAAATAAAAATATTTGCAAATTAGACAATTTTCTTAACTCTTAACAAAATATAAAATTCATATTATGAAAATGAATAAGCTATTAAAAAAACATTTTTTTAATCAATAGAATTTCCTTTTTTCTATTTTTGCAGGCTTAACATTGTTTTCAGCAAACTGAATATATATTGCTATTTATTCTTATATACACTTATTTTGAATCATTTAATAGGATGTACTATTTCTTGCAATTCCTCAACAAATTTAAATGTCAAAAGAATTTTTTAAAATATTTGAATATCAAAGTATTCACATACTACAAGATCAGTGCTGATACAGCAATACACAAGCTACTTTATCTGAAATGCATTGTTTGTAATTCCTATTAAAGAAGTTTCTACTGATCAGAAAAAAATATGCATATTCATAAAATTAATGAAAGTTAAAAATACAAACTGGATTAAATTTAATTATTTCATTCTTTACAGACTGCCTACTGATGATTAAATTATAACTGAAATTTTCTCTAAAAATAAATAATATCGATACATTATGTAAATACTAAAAAACAACAGCATATATCAAACTATTAACTGGTGTGTATTCTAAAACTGCCTTTTAGTATTAATAGTTTTTAAACCAAGAAGAATAATATAAATTTGTTAATACAAATCATATATTCTTTATAAATAATTTCAACATTAAAATTTATCTTTAGGCATTTACAGGGCTTTTTGTAAAAGCATTTAATACAAATAATAAACCATACAATAAATTGGAATATTTAACATTTAAATGTTCTTATTCTATTGTAAATATCTAAAGATAATTATATTATACTAATACTTTGAAATTATTTATTTATTTAGAAAATATCAATCAGGAACAAGATTTGAATCCAGAACTCCTGCAAACAGCACAGGCATGTTATGAGTTATGTTAGCAAGACCTTTCTAAATATAACAAAAAACAAGTAAAGTGGCAAAGCCATTCTTGGGACAAGACTATATCTCAGAGATCGCGAGCAACGCATGTGCAAACCTCATTTTCGCACCTGATCGTAGAAAAAGTCTCAGCATTTTGTACTTTATTTTGACCTGGTTCTCAGTCCCCTGACTATTATAAGTCTGGTTTATTTTATGTGCACACAATATGGGCACCAAATACTCTGTGCCAAATTGCAACTCCTGACATGTACTCCTTCATACCTCTGAGATATGCAGCCATTGACAACAGTGTGATTTTAGAGACGAGACATAGTCTCGCCAATTAATATTTAATAATACCAACTAAACTTGTGCTTTAATAGAGATATTTCTTATAGACCCTTATATCAGCGGCATTATGAAGTGACTTATGACATAAAAAATATTATGAATGAGGAAAAAACATAGACCTAGTTGGATTTTTTAAGCGAGCTTATAGGATTTATGGTCAACTCTAGACAATGTTAGAATAAATAAATCTAACAAAAGTAAAATAGTATGTAATATGTGACAAATTTTTTTTCTTTTCTTTTTTTCTTTTGTTCCTGGGAAGTGTTATTTCCTAATTGCTTGTGTCTAAAAAGTATTAAAAATGGCTATTATTCCCCTCAAACTTTGGGGGCTGTTCATAAGTTATATCCGCATGTTTCTTACTGAGATTCTTACTGTATATGGACAAACTGAGACAAGAGGACGGAGTAAAAATTTCGTCCTCTTGTCTCAGTTTGTCCAAGTTTCCATAACTCCCTTCCCTATTCAGATGTCCAACAAAACTTGATCCCTCTTAAAACCTTTATCACTTTACAAATAACAGATAGCATAAGTGGAAACAAAACATACTAGAAATTTTGAAATAAAAATAATAAAATGCATAAACTGTATAAAATTTAATGAAATAAACCAGATGGCCACTGAAGATCACCCCTCTACCCCCTTATCTGACTTTGTCCGACTTGTCATAACTCCTCTCACCTCTAGTGGGGACGTCATTTATGAACAGCTGCTTGTTTTTGTATCTAAAACAGTGATATTTGAAATGTACCTAATTTCAATGAGAAATCAAGCAAATTTGCTTCTCTTCACTCATAAAATCAAAGAAAACAACATATTATTCAAAATGAACATGTATTTATCCTAAGTGTGTACAAAACTGATCACAAAAGATTTAGGAGTGAGTGGTTTTTTCAAAATTTTCAGTTATATTGTAAAATCAGTTCTGTAATATACTTCTTGTCTAGTCATGTATTCAATTTAAAATGTGATTTTCTAAAGCTTATCTTGTTTCTAAATGATGGTGTAATAAGTCTAGCAGAAAAGAAAAACCGTCATAGAACTCATGAATTGAATTGTAAAATCACTTTCATAAATCAGCTCTCCAAATGTAGTCAGTCTCCCATCATGTTCTAGTTAAGCCCTTGATAGTAATTTTCAAAATTCAGTACATCCTGATGGAAATACTTGCCTTGCTCCTCCAAGTATGCTTCTATATATTATCCTTGAATTTATAAAAATGGACATCAAGAAAACAAAGGACCTTCTTAAGCCCATTTTGCCATAGTGCTTCCCCATAACAGAATCTCAGCCTGCTCCACATAGGTTTTAGCCTTTGCTTGTCTAGGAAGCCTGGACCACTGCAACAAAGCAGTTTTGCGCATTCTCCTGCCATCATAGTGAGATTCTTGGAAAATTCATTGCACTCCACAATTTTTTTTATCTGTTAACCACTATTTCTATCCATAAAGATTGACCTCTACCACAGACAGTGTAAGGAAGAAGTCTTGAAGGTACTTGAAGAATGCAGACTCCTTATCTAGAACAGCAACAAACTGTCTCATCAGACCCAATTTGATATACATTGGTGGCATCAGTATTATTCAGATGTCCATCAGTGGTTCCCACTTGACCTGTTCCATCTCACAGAAAATTCTGTCTGCTGTACCTTGTTTCTCTCATGGTACTGTGCCTTGATGTCTTTACTCTTTCAGAAGCAAAGATAACAAGAAACTTTGATAAAACCACTTTGGAAATCCACTAGAAAAGTGACCCCCTACCTATACTCATCGTACTTCTAGGAATGTAATAAGGTCAAATTTCCAAGGTGGTTTTACACAAAACACATTCATTTATCACATTATCACAAAAACACTTCATTTCATAAGTCTAATACCAATATATAGTATATACTGACGATAATGTATGTATTTTATTATGAATGACTGAAGTGAACCAGAATGATGTGATCAGATTCATTCAATTGGGAAAGAATCAAAATTGATATTTTTATACAGTATATGTATGTTGGTATAGGTATGAGAATTTTACGTCAAATATGACAATTTTAAATGGCAGATATGATAAATTGCATCTTCAATTCTGGAAAGATTAGTATTATCGTGTTGGCAGTTAAATCAATCATGGTTGACTCATCAGTAGAAGAAACAAGTTACTTTTACAGTTAGACCAAATTATTGAGCAGTACTTCAGTTTCTCAGCCCCCCAAAAAAACACATCTGATTCATCACTTAAGAATATACAGACCATATGATATGAACTTTCTCAAGAAAAGAAACCAGATGATTCTTTGAGATTTGTGAGACTTTAAAAAAATTTATAATCTTTATAAAATAGGCTGATTATGATTTTGCCATACAGCATTGCTGAGCTTCCCATGCATTGCAGTATGGCAAATGAAAAAGATATTATGTATGATAAGAAAAAGTAAGACAGAGATAGGAAATAAATCACAACCGGAAAAATCATTGCCCTTAATGATTGCAGTGAGTGTCAATAAATTGATAGCAACTGTCATGAGTACACTATAACACCCAATAAAGCAAACCATAGCACAAATGCATATAGCAGGAGACACTCATCATGCAACAATATCAAGATCCCTGACAAATCAAGATGGAATATATCATGAAGCTACATATAGATTTATGATGTGTCCTGTAAAATACTTGACTTTTTTAAAATTATGATATTAAAAAGTATAAAGCTTTTGCCATACTTTTGACAGTGTTTATGGCAATAGCTTTATATCATATGCAGAGATAAATTCAATTTTGTTTATTAAAGGTATTTAATATAAGTCTTGTGCAATATCAATGTTAATAAAGAATTTTTTTATTTTTTATGCTGTCAGTGTTTTTATTCAAAAATCATACCATCGTCCCAGCTAAAGGTTGGCAGTATGAAACAGTCATTTGAAATATGATGAAAAGCTATGTTATCTTTTATTTTTTGTAATTCTATGTGTCATTGAATGTGCACCACACAAATTCAATTTCAAGTGTGTTGTGCAAGACTGGTTCATATTTTTCAGACAGTACTTTAGGAAATTGATCAGCTAATCCATGTTTTTGCCTTCCACCCCTTTTCATAAATGGCTGCTCTGAGAATTGCCCAACAATACTTGAATGGTCTAATTTCTGGCATGCTTACAGGGTTATTTCAATTTCAACAAAGGTAATGTTTTCTTGTCACAGGTAATCCAGTATGGTTTTGGTATAGTGGAAGCTTGTTTGATCTGACCAGAAAGTACTGAATATTCTACTTAAGAATAGTTCTTTTGAATGTAATCAATCAGGCAACATCATATACATTCATTTAAATATCACTAGGCATTGACAGCAAAACTTGATTTTCTGATTAGAGTTTGACTCAATCCTTTTGGTCTGATTGCAATCCAAATCAAAACTCTCCAATTTCTTTTTCTTGGAAACTTTACAATAGCAGGCATAGAGGAGATATCACTTGTATAAAATCCCCCATTGCAATTGATCACCAAATGCAAGAGAGTGAAGTAAGATTTAAACTTTTCAGAGAACTTTTACAATAACCTTCAACACTTCATCTTTGCCAGTAATCTTTGCATGTCCATTCTGTCTGGAATTACCTGCTTCTTTCAATATTTGTGTTTTTGTTTTCAAATCCTCATGGCATCAACTATGAGAAATTTTTTGTTTCAGGGCTACAGATAAAATTAAAACCTTTGTCTCTGTCTTCAAAGATACTCTTCAATCCTTCAAGTTGGCTTTTGTTAGAATTTCCACTTTTCTACTACACCTCTTTCTTCTCTGTGGTAGTAATCCACACTCAAAATGTTGGCAAATGCAATATGTAGTCAGTTTTGAAATTCCTTGATTTGCAAAATGGTTTATAATAAGCTCTTTTCCTAATGTTTTATTTCATATGTAAGGCTTGAGTTTCTATTAAAAAAATCCATAGTTGAGCAAGTATAAATAAAGATGTATCTTAATTTAAAAGTGTAAAAGTTGTACACTATTAGGCATAAAACATCTTTGCCATTTTGAAAACAACAGAAAATTGAATGCAGAAAAAGATTCTAGAATAGTCTGCAGCATTCCAAGCATTTTCAAATTATAATACATGCAACATAATTAAAAATTATTGGCTATTAGCTACAGCCTGAGCTATTTTGTACAAACTTTATCCAGACATCCATTAGAAATTACATAACATAGATGGTAAATCTATACTTGAAAAAAGACAATGTCTACTAACCAATTTATCATGATAGATATTATCTTAGCTTATACAATTATTTGATTGTATATTAAAAATAAAAACATTATAATTAGAGAAGCAATAGAATTTAAAAAGTTTTAATGCTATTGATATATACCATATTTACTTGAATGTACTATACAATATACTTTTTTCAAGTTAAATTTAATATATCTGAAAATAGTATGTCTTGGATTTGATGTAATATGTCATAGTTAGCAACCTCTAATGCAAAGTGTCTTATTTCTCTGCCAGTAATTTCATTACCACATTTTAATAATTTTATTAGATGAATACTGATAAAGGCAAATATTTAAGAGGTAAATTTAGCTCAATCTCGTTAATCTGTGACATATTTAGACAAAAATCCTAAAAAAGTTGAGCAGAATTCTTTCAAGGAATGTTTCAGCACTGCTTTTTCAAATGCTTTAAAAGCACAGTATGATTGTATGTAGAAAGATATAATAGATTTGGTTGAATTTGAGATTTTGTGGCACAAGGGCCTAGGTAGGCCAAAAAGTGCCAGGTACAGTCAGTTATGTCGTTGTATGCCCTTAAGTCTTTTAATATGTCATAGTTATTATGTTGTATGTCCTACAGTTCTGTATATAAATTTATTGTCTTCAAATATGCCATTGTAGGTTGAATTTGTCCATTCTCATCTAGTATATTTCATAGAGCTTGGTTGTCTGAAGATATTTGTTGTTGAAGGTAGTGTTCTTTGGTTGTTTTGTACTGAGGGCATGTTAGTAATATATGTCAGGTGATAAGTGGGGCAAGGAAAGACAAACACTAAATCCAGTGTTGATTAGTATAGTTTGTTTTCTAAAACTAAAACTTTAGCTAATACTCAGGAATATGACTAAGACAACATTAATATTGATTCAGAAGAGACATAACAAATGAAGTTTCTGATTTTGATACTACAGAATACAGTGATGTATAATTTACTTTACTTGCAATAAATATCAATTCTGTTAACACAAATTTTTCTACAGTTTCTATTAACAAAAATCCATAGTTGAGCAAGTGTAAATTAAGGTGCATCTTAGATTCTAGTAAATATGATTTTTCAATTCTCTATATACTTAACAACTAGTCACTTTTGTTTATTATTGAATGTAATTATTACAGTTCTTTTCTTCACATGTTTATGTTTGTATGTGTAATTTCTGTTATAAAAAATTCTTTTTGCTTCTTTCTGAATATTAAAATACAGTAATACCCCAAACTTATGCGATAGGTGGGACCGAGCAATAACTGCGTAAGTCAAATTTGTGTAAGTCGGGGTATAATTTCGCAATTTGTGTAAAATCCAAGTCGTATGTATGTAAGCTAATAAATGTTCTCGTTAATCTTATCTCGTCTTTTAATTAATTTATGGTTACAAGAAATCACCACATAGTCTCTCTCAAGTCTCAGTAGATATAATAAACACAGAAATAAATAACACAAAATAAATTTTAACTGTGTCGATTCTGCGTGACACGTCCGAACATGTAAGCTGAACAATAGTGAGGGGGAGAGTGAGTAATCAAGAGTTGTGTGGCACTCAAACAAAAGACAAATCGACGAGATTTGAAAATCACGTAACTCTGGGTTCGCGTAAGTCGGCATAGTGTAAGTCGAGGTATTACTGTACAATAAAGATATGATTTACATAAAATATATTAATATAAAATATTATTTAAGTAGAAACTTGGATATACCTTACATATAAAATTGCATTAATGCAAGACATATCTGGCTATGGCAGAAAGCATCATTGTCATAGTTGCCTCATTTCACTGTTCATTACTAATATTTCTGTTCTTTATATCTCTACCTGTATAATGTCCTAAAAAAACTAGATTATGGTCTCAAAAGTGCTTAAAATAGTCCTGCTTACATAAATTCTTATTGAAATATTAAGAGACATGCAATTAGTTATGATTCTGCAACAGCAATAATCAATTAAGAATTTCTTTTATTTCCAAAATTCTTATTTAACTTAGTATGCTAGGAATGTGTGACTAATGAGTATAAATTAAAAACAAAAATAGCAAGAATGAAATTAAAAGTAAATTATATTAACCAAAATTTCATATGCTAATGAAGCTATTTACAAATAAATATAGTTTTTAATGTGAGTGATAGGTATAACTGACTTGACCTATTTTTCATATTGAAATATTCAATAAAAAGATCATAACAATGATTTTTCAATGAGCATTTGTACTTTCCAGGATCATCTCTTCATTAAAGGATTAATGATATATGTGACCTATATTTTTCATAGCCAAAGTATTTTACATTCCAAAATCAAATCTGAAACTATTCTGGTACTTATTACAAAACTGACAAGTTAGTAAATTCATATTTGAAACCAAAACTGAAAGATCATTATTTAACGAAATTAAAAACATAAGTTAAAAAGTACAACAAACATTTTACACCTAAAAAAAATTTTTAAATTACATTTTGAAACAGACTATTAATATATTTAGAAACATCTAACAACACTTACATTCAAACCTTTGTAATAAATCAATAATGCAGTATTTTCTGCAAAATTCTATTTGATTAAGAATTTATAAATATTAAGAAATTAATGTTTATAAATATACTATAATTATATTCCCAGACGCTTGCTATATCCAAATGAAACAGACTTCTAGTAGTCTACAAACGTAACATTTTTAGATCACAAATCTCATTAAAATATTACGACTCAAATAAATTTTATAATATTGTTTCCACACCTAAAGACGGTTTAAAACTTTCACCTGATAACGTAATTCCATAATCTAATGGAACAAGCATTTGACTAGTATCTAAAACTGCATAATGCTATTGATTTTAGTCATTTTTATTTTGGATTATTTTCAAGTAGAATTTTGCATCTTTTAAAGAAAAAAACTTGTCTGTATAATTATGTTAAATCTCAAATACATTTCCTTTGCCTAATTTAAAAAATACTCTTTAATAGTATATATATTTATTTATTTTTTTCCTAGAATAATAATTGATTTCATAACTTTAATAAGTAATTTATTTTCTAAAAAAATTCATTTTATTAATAAAAATTTATTGACATTTCATTGACTATTCATTAAACGTAATTCGGTGTCATATTTCACAAATTACTGCAAGTTGTGTATTAAGATACATTTCATTCATCACTGTTATCAAATAACCAATGAATGAATGAATTCACGTAAGAAATTCCCTATTTGGTGAAGATGGCAAATACATGAAAATAATAAATAAATAAAAATGTGAATGACATTTACATTATAATTACACCACTCGTTTCACGTGTAATTAAAATGTTATTAAAATTATCTCATAAAAATAATAAATTTAAATAATTAACGTGTAACTCCATGCCAGCGATAGTAAAACCCATAGACACTCCTCCATAGTAAATTTCGTCGTATTAGACGAAGCTTATGCAAAAAAATGATTATGATTCGAGTAAATAATTTTATAAAATTATTTCTGCACTTAAAATTAACTTAAAGCTTCACAAAACATTTATCGTTAAAACTTCAATATTTTCTAAATTCGTATTACAATTTCCTGCATACTAAACATGTTTTCACTCCAACTTTGTATCGAGCGTCGTCATTGGTCGGAAAATTACCGTGTCTAGTAGAATAACCTATCACAGCAATCGTAACGGGAGTTTAGTAAATTGGAACGAAGCAGGTTCACATTGTCAAATGTGGTGTCTACACACGCAGTTTACCGACCAATTTGGTGGGGTAAAATTTTTATAAACCTAACGAAGTAATTATGGCGAGCGCGTCTAACGTTTGCAGCAAGCTGTATCACAAAATGACTTCCTACTTACCCGTAAACACAGATCGAAGTCTTTACATTCCGAACACTTAACTCGTACGTCTTCTATATTCTCTTGACAATAATTGCATTGATATTGCATGATGCAATGCATACATCGATTCCGAATGTATACTATTTAAATACGATTGCTTCCGTTTTTCAGCAGTAGCGACCACAACCGATGACAGCTTACATTCCTAACCTCAGTCGTCCGCCATCTTTCTTTGTTCTAATAACCAACGCCTGATGACGTCACCGGCATACCCAGGATGCATGCCGTGACTGTCGTGACGTCACGACTGGACGAGGACGCGTCTGCAAAGAAGGCAGGTGCGCAGAGAAAGAAGAAATGTCTCTACATTTTATCCAGAAAATTCTTAGAAGTTAGACGAGAATAATGTATTTTCCACTTATCTTAAGCTTCCGAAATGAGTTATGACCTATTGGATCCAGTTTGATTAGATGAAATGTAAGGGTATTTAAGATGAAGGGATTAAAAATACGAGGAGGTATCTGCTTCTTTTCAGATAACCTGTAAAATTAGATGAGAAATTCTTTTTTAAAAATTCCTTCCAGTTTTTTTATTTATTGACGTAAAATATTTTTAAAAATTCACCAGATTTTAATACCCTGTTTCTTAAAAAAAAAAAAAGAAGAAGAAGAAGAACTTCCTACCGAATATAGAAATTATTTATTTATTTAGAAAATATCGATCAGGAACAAGATTTGAATCCAGAACTGCAAACAGCACAGGCATGTTATGAGTTATGTTAGCAAGACCTTTCTAAATATAACAAAAAACAAGTAAAGTGGCAAAGCCATTCTTGGGACAANAATATTTTTAAAAATTCACCAGATTTTAATACCCTGTTTCTTAAAAAAAAAAAAAGAAGAAGAAGAAGAACTTCCTACCGAATATATCATTCCAATTTTTGTAGAAATTTTTGTTTTTAGGAGAAATAAATTTAATTATTTCTTGGAATTTTCACCTGTTTCTTCTAAAAATGAATGTTAAATACATGAATTTGGATTAATATGCAGTAACAGCTTTAATGTTTTAAAAAAATTGCACGAAAAATAATAAAAGAATAGAGAGTTCAACACACTATACATCGACATTGAGTCAATAAAGGAAATCCTGAAAGAAGTTATTTGAGTCAGCGATGCGTATTACCATATAATCCGACAAAACATTTGTTTTAAGGCCTCATTATTGTTAGTCGAATTTTTAAATTCGAAAATGAATACATCTACCTTTAGAAAGTTAATCGAGCTCTTATTTACTTATAAGTTACTGTGTTTTACAGGCTTCTCATATAGAATGTACTCATTATTAGATCCAAATAAAAGTAAATATGATATCTAGTGCCAAAATTGTTTATTTTTCAAATTTAAATATCATTCACGCTGTAATTAATTGATCTAATTCCTATAAACTTCGTAGAAATCTAGAATACTGTAATTCTAGATACTAGAAATAAATGCATTCTAGATTTATCATTGGCTACATTGATAGAAACACACAATGTTTAGAGGAAGAATTCGATAGTTCATTTGTTAATGTCCTAAATATTTTTGGATGTAGGCCTAAACCTGCAATTTAAAAAAATTGTAGACCTATAAATTCCCACTGTCGTCCATCTGTCTGTCTGTCTTTCCTTAATCTCGAGAATGCAGTTATATATATGAAAGTCAAGTGCAGATATGGAAACCTTAGGAACAGGAGGCCCCGATTAACTATATAGAAACTTCCGAGGTAAACTGGAAGTCGCGTAATTTTAATTCAAAACTTCTCTGAACGGTGTCAGATGGATCACCGGGGCCGGCTCGACTCTATTGCTAACAGAAAAAATATGAGGTAAGGGGGCTTGATAACAGGAAAAGTGTGATGTCCAGGGACAAGACACTAATTTGAGGTGGAAAGCATATATTTTAAATTAATTAAATTTTAAACAATATGATTAAAAATTGCAGGCCGACATTGTGACGATGTCACAGTAAATAAGGTAAACGCACCGGTAGTGGACACTTTAAGGAAAATTTTTCGACTTTTTTGAAACTGGACCCCTATTTAGAAGCCTTATGGCTTAAAAGTTATATTGTCTGTTAGACAAAATCTTTCTTCACTCACTGTAAGGATTTTAATTATGTCAATCTCGTCGAATACATTTTAATTTAATTTATTTTGTAAGGTTGAAAATGTTTCAGTAGTGGACATTGAAAAAATTGAGATATTTAGTAATGGACAGGCATTTGTACCAGTAGTGGACAAGGAATATAGAGATGATTATATTCAAGATGAAATCGTTTTTATTTTTCACAACTTGCAGAATTTGACAGTCTTTACTATAAAGAACAAGAACACTGTTAATTATAATGACAACTCATAATTTAATTAAATTAATTAAAATATCAAATTGTACAAATGTAAATTACATGTGTATAGTTTGTAATGTTTATATGAAAATTGAACTAATAAGTATTATGAAACATAAATATAAAACATTACAAAGTTAGTATAAGAAACTTTCTTATTTTGTTATTGTTACATTATTCTTAACGAATACAAATGTTGAAATAAATGAGATCAGTTTTAACATACTGGAATGGATTATTGTTACACTCAATATTAAACACTTAAAAATAATAGTATAAAACTGGGTTCTAAGTTACATTTAGGAGAACTCAAATATTAACGTCAGCATAGTTTAAGGAAATATTGTTGCATTGTTAATTTGTGTTGAACTACTTATCTATGTCAATGCCTTTCGAGAATTGACAGTGACTCTCTCTTCCAAAAATTAGAGGCTTAGGAAGCCTCAAGTCAATTTGAGAAATATTTATCGTTTGTACATCTTTTTCATTTTTAGCAAATACGCTTTTCATCCTATTTATGGAATTAAACACAATCACTTCTGCGATATTATCACTGATTAAACTGGTAATTTTGCACACACATTTGTACTTTCTTTTCTTACCAGACAAGGTGGCAACTACAAAATCATTCTCATGCAGGATGTTTGATTCCCTTTCCTTTTCAATGGTATTCCGACTGTGTCTTTCGGACATATCCTTCCTCCGAGTCCAATTTAAAGTCCCTTCAATACTTTCTCCCCTTTCTTCTGTATCTTTCGATTCCTTAATTGCTGAACTTGGTCCAATAGTTTCGTTTGAAGGGGGTTCAATATTTTCCTGAAACTGCATAATGTCGTCTTCTTCTTCTTCATCTTCCATAGTGTCTTCTACATCTAACGTAACATCGTTTGTACTACCACCATCCGAGGGAATCCAAGAACCTTCATCTTCTGATGATGTCTCTTCCTTTCTCATTTTCTTCTTTCGTTGCTTTGTAGTCTTCATTTTCATTTTCATAGCTTTCTCTTCAGCTTTCCTTTTATTCTCAGCAGTCTGTTGTTCTTTCTTTCTCTGTCTTGCCAAAGCTCTCTCCCTTTTCAGTTCTAGTTCCACTATTTTCTTCTTTTCCTTATTTTCATAATATTCCTGCCAAGCTTTTGACGTAACTACAGAAGGTATGATTTCCTTTTTCTTCCTTTTGTTAGTGATTTCCCTGGGTTCTGACCAGAGAAGTGACCTTTTGAAAGGACTAGGTACTGTTTCAGAGATCTGACTGTTATTGCGGCTATTGTGTGTACTTGTGGCAACAATGGTATTGCCAGTGTTTGAAGTACTAGGTCTTTCATTTTGATAGTGGTAGTCATTATGAATATCATGAATATATGAATCACTAAATGCACTGGTGTTACTGACATCATTTATCTCATGGCTGCGATTGATTTGAAGTTTCAACCGTCGAATCTTCATGTTCTGATTCATTATTGTTGAAGGATTTGCTGTTGTTTCCAGCTGTTACTTGATTCATGATGTCTGTCTTCATCTGGTGCCATAAATTGAACAGGGACTTGTCTGTAGCCTCAACATCTTCAAAAGAAACTACAGTCTCAAATAACCCCACTTTCTCAGGTCCCATGTATATTTTTAATGTTTCAAAACCAACTCTTACATCACTTTTCGTGAGAGTACTGTCTGACTTCTTCTTGCACATTATTTTCCTACTTAGCATACCGGGTGCTGTAGGATCCCATGGCACCAAACCATGTTTTGTCCACTATTGAAACACCTCATTTCAATAAACGGACATTCACGGTTTAATAGTGAACACCCCCTGTCCATGACTAGACAGAGTAACCAAAAAATGCTTGAATCAATACTGTATGTTACTTAACATTAGGTGATTTAATTTTTGACTTGATACTGATTAAAAGTGAAAAGTTCATTTTCACTAGTTGTGGCCACCTCTTGTCCACTACTAAAAATATACAATATTTTTGTTTCATTAGTGGACATCTCATTCAATTGACTTGGAAAATAAAAATACTATCAGGAAGGTCTTAAAACATACCAACGAAGCTCATATTAATAGTATATCACCAAAAAACTTCCGTGAAACTAACTGTTAATACAGCAAGCGTGATTTAAATTACCTAGACCTTAAGGAAACAGACAGCAGACTCACTTGTCTTCTTATATCAGCAGGAATGCCATCACTAATGAGCGCGGGAAAACATCCCATGATGGACTAGAAAAGGATCAGTGCGAGTTACCACTACTAGAGGGTTCTGTCTACTGAATGATTTGTATGTTTGAACAGTGAAGCCATCAACAACCTTATTACTCATATTTGAAGTTCAAAGTGTCCACTACTAACACAGTGTCCGCTACCGGTGCGTTTACCTTAATTGCTCGTTCAAACTTAAAAATGTGTTTGAATTTGATTAAAATCCATTATCTGATGTGGTAGAAGGAAAATAAATAGGGATCCAGTTAAAAAGAAAATATAGAAATAATCTCCAATTTCTTTTCGTATAAAGACGAGAAATAAAAGTATGTTTTGTACTAAATTAAGAAAAAAGTTACAAAGTAGAAAATGAGCGAGGTAAGAGACAGGACCGTCGAGAGGGAGATGCGCTGAAGAATTTTTCTCTGGGCCCGAAGTAAACTTAGAGGCTGTAGTGGTTCCTATCCTTATAAAATTAATGTTATTTATACTAACAGAAAATAAAATCTTTAAAACTACTTTTTGTTAATGAGGAAACAATTTACGTGGCTAAAAAGATGGCTAAAGGAGCCCGCGAAGAGAAAAAAAACTCTGTGTTCCATACAAATCTTCGACGGTCCCAGTGAAAGTTTATTAAATATTGCTACTTAATAAGCGCACCGGAAGTAGTAGAAGCACAGATGAGAGATTGAAATATTGGAAATCAGTGAGAGAAAACAGAGAGAATACTCTTACAGGATAGCAAAAAGAAAAATATCAAAGAGAGGAAGACAATAAGAATAATAAGAAAAAACAACGCCGAGTTGCAATTTTTAGTCATTTTTTAATTTCAAAAATCACCTACCTGACTTCCGATCCAGACCGAAAGTTCGTATATAGTTAATCGGGGCCTTCAGCAGAGTTGCCAACCTCCTAAATAGATCTGAAATTCCCTCTAAGACTAACAGAATTACCCTAAAATCATCATTGGCCTCAGACCCTTAAGTTTATTTGACCTCTTGAATAAATTTGAATTACAAAAAACTTAAATATTAAAAATATAGGCTATATACAGTATAGTCAATGGTAATTTAGAGGTGTTTATTCAAATTTTGATACGAATTTTAGTAACTTTTAGGGCATTTCACTTTTTAGTTTAATACATCTTTGATAAATCATAAATTAATTGAAAAAAAGAAATTTTAAAATAAAAAATTCAGCAACAAGTTGTTTAACTTTTCCGGCAACATTTGATACCGACATCTGTTACGATATTTTATTAAAAAGAACTTTTTATATTTTTAATTACTATAAAACGGAAAAAGGCTTAATTTTTGCCATTTTATACCAAAAATTGTAAATGCTAATAACGAATAATATCGTCATTAAGTCAGACCCTACCGGAGATATGACACGACCCCCTTTATCTCCCCACCCCCTCGACCTTTAATCATCAAAATTTAATAGCATTAATCCCTCTAATAAACAAACCTCGCTGCAAAATTTGGACAAAAAGCACGAGAGTTATTAAGCTTCAAACAGAGTGAACAAAATCGTGTCGTCCCACACACCACACATACACACACAAACACTAACAGCCATACACACAGAAAGAAAAATCTATATAAGCCAATTTATATCAGGGGTCGCGCAGCATAGAGCCAAAATCGCCACTTGGCAATATTTTTAAACTCTTTAACTCTTGCCTCTTATTCGGTGATCGCCACTCCCGGACATGAAACTTCCAAATTTTTATAAGCTAAACACTAAATTTTCAAAGGCCATTTTTTAGAAATGTTTGAAAAGTGGACCCTATTGTTTGAACGAGGAGTATTTGTGTTTAAGACTACCCGTGCTCATTAAGTTTCGTTTGAATCAGAGACCTGAACTTCTGGCTCTCTCCTTATAAGTGACAGTTTAAAACGTTATTTGTTATCTAGAAGCTAAACTGATCAGGCTACCAGCACTTGCACTAATTAGTAAAAATGGTTGCGACAAACAATATGAAGTAGCGAAAAAAGTTTAAACTGGCGAAATTATGGCGATATTTTTAAATTTTCCAGAACGACTGATATATACAGGGTGTGGCGTAAAGAGTGGATAATCCGTTACTTGAGAATATGGGACATCATGACTGTTCAGAAAATTAAACACTGTGTTTAGTAAAAGTGTCATAGTTTTCTAGTTATTGGACATTTTCTATTTTTTTTGGAAAATGGACTTCTACTGGGGGATGTCTTAAGGACAAAGTGTACAAAGAGCCCATGACCTCGATCGAGCAGCTTCGGGAGCGAATTGAAAGAGCTGCACGGAAAATCAGTGAAGCAGGTATTGCGGGAAAAATTAAGCGATCATTTATTAGAAGATGTAGAGCATGTGTGGTCACTTTAAACGCTTATTGTAAATTTACAATAATAAATGTAGTAACCTAATTGATAATTTTGTTTTATTCTGTCATTTTAATTAGATTCATTGGATTTCCAATTAGATTATTTAGGAGCACAATTCATTCGTGAAATTTTAAAAATTTTCCTTGATCTTTCTTAGTAGGAATATTCATTGAATTGAAAACTATAAAAGCCATTTATGCTATTTTAAATCTCAGTACAATAGGCAAATTATTAGTTAGTTTGTCACGCAGGTTACAGTACTTTTTTTTACACCGAAAAAAAAAGAAACAAAAATTTTTAATTAATTTTTGTTCTGAAAAAACCAAGTCTATGACACCAAAATGGCAGTTTACGTTTGTTAGAACATGTATCCAGGACTAGTATTCAAAAACAGACTGAGAAAAATCCTTGATTTGTGACCATGGCATTAAAAAATGTGAACGAGACAATCCATTTTCCAAAAAAATAGAAAATGTCCAATAGTTCGAAAACTATGACACTTTTACTAAACCCAATGTTTAATTTTCTGTACAGTCATGATGTCCCCTATCCGCAGATAACGGATTATCCATTCTTTACGCCACACCCTGTATATAAACAACTATATCCACTTATTCTGTTTACTGATAGATATTCTCTGAAGATGAAATTTGTAAACTTTACGATCGAAGATAGAGCCCATTTAGGGCAGGGCATAAAGGTCGGGGGCAAGAATTGTGACTCAGAAGCTTATCGATAAAAGTTATTCTAAAAACTATGAGTAATTAGCCTACAACTAATTATTTATTACTCATATATCTATAAATAATGCCGGCTCAAACTTCAATGATTTTCTCCGCCAATGTTGGAGGAACATTCCTCCATGCCTCTTCCATAACTGCTCTCGTGATTAAAAAAATACAAGTCAAATTACCCTATTTTAACAAATAAAAAAAATCACATTTTAAATTTATTAATTTCTTTCATATAATTAATTTAATTTACAAAAATAATGATAGGTTTATTGTTTTTAACACAAAAGAATTTAACTCTAAGATGAGTTATCAATAAAACTGAGCTAGACACGTTTTTAACGTTTTTAACGTTTTTCTAATTCCTATTCTAAAACGTTTTTAACGTTTTAGAATAGGAATAACATACTGACATTTTGTTTGACATTTCTTTTCACTTTTATTTTAATTAAAAAGCTATTACAGATTTAATAATAATATAATATTGAGTAAATAGATGTACAACATGAATCAAACTGTCCAAAAAAATTTATTTTTAATCAGTCATCAGCTAGATCAATCTGCAAATTCAAACCTTGGCACGTACACGTACAGCTCACAATACGTGATTTGTAATGTTTGTATAAATGCATGCTTAATTTATAAGTCACTTTTTACAGGCCTACGTCATACACTGTATGTATGATATTTAACATCTAAATAGGGAGCTAATTTCCCATAGAAAGTCCTCTCGAGTGGCACTCTCCCTTGGCACATCGCCCACGTGTTGCTTTGACTGTCCCATCAATCAATTAAATGTGGATACATTAGATCAAATAGCACGAAACTATCCTACAGACTTATATGCATCGGATATGATGCTGGATTATGACTTTCTTTAACAACGTCAAGTAGTTACTAATGTTTGAGTTATAAGTTATAAGTAGCTTAACATTATAATTTATAATTATTATTAAGAAATTATAGAATAAAGTAGTAATCGTGCGAAAAGAAAACGCAGTGGACTTCAGAGTAATCAGGAAAGCGCACAGGAGGCAGGATATAAATAAATGAGGAAAAGAAATCAAACAAATACACGAAAAAATATTTAAATATGACAAGCGCATTTCTACACATGTATATACAATATTTAAGAGTTTACACTTCATTCACAACGCTAGTGGCCCGAATTAAAACATGAGAACGTAGATTTACACGTTCTAATATCGGTTGTAGTTAAATTACTGGGTGTGAAGTAGCTATATCCAACTAAAGAACACAAAAATCATATAATGTAGCCTATGTAATAAATGTGACAAACGTTATACACCTCCAGCATTTTAGATATATAGGCCTATATGTTTTTTAAAATTATGCTTATATTTAAATTTTATTTTTAAACAAAAGTCGAAAGTTTAGTTACATCTATGAGTAATTCCACAAATTATAATCGCAAATTGATTGAGATATTTAACTTTGCATCCTCGACCATGACTGTATTATATAATCTACTTTTAAAACCCCTGAAAAAATTAAATAAAAATTTATTGATGTAATTATTTGTTTCCAAACTGAAAAATTTTCTGTTGTCGTTCCTGTTTCGGCCCTTAGAGCTGGCGCCCATGGATGCTTCGTTTTATGATAAATTAATTTCAATAAATATGTAAAGTAGATAATATAACGCACAGAACATCATCAGTTTCTATTTTACTCAAATAAGTTAAAAATAAATTGAATGATTAACGGATTTAGGTACTGTACGTTGAGTCATTTCCAACTATTTTATGCATTAATATAAAAATAATCGATTATAAATCTTACGGTTAATAAATTATATAATAGATCAAAGTATGATAAGTACAGTACAGTACATAATATAGAATAATGTAATCTAAATGAATCGTGATTTTTGCCAGATTTCGATTAAAGATATAGACCTAAATCATACATCAATTAGATTTTAGCAAGACTAAACTGACATGAAAAATTTTATTATAAAAATGTCATGCACATGTCTATGATTAATTGATATAATAAGAATATACTTTTTGTTTTTTTAAAATAATTTTATTATGTTTTAAATTAAAATTGTTATGTAATGTACAGTACATAACAATTTTAACAACCTTTAGGCTGGGTGAAGTTTAAATATTCTGACACAGGTTCATCCAGAGGATAAGGAGGATATGGGGCAAAACACATATTGGGGTCTTACAGCAAATTAAATTATTATATTAAAGTGAAGTAAACAAAAAAATTTTATAGGGGTTCAGGAAAATTTTCTCCTTTCCCCCTCTGGGAGTCCCTGCTCTGACATATAAAACAATCGGAGTCTATTAGGTTTACTTATTCTGTGATCCATTACTTTTTCTTTAATTAAATATATTATAAATAGACTATATATTAATATATAGTATATA
Organism: Centruroides sculpturatus; assembly: GCF_000671375.1. NCBI lineage: Eukaryota > Metazoa > Arthropoda > Arachnida > Scorpiones > Buthidae > Centruroides > Centruroides sculpturatus. Next base: position 284,896 of record NW_019384606.1, on the reverse strand, counting down.
GTCTATTTATTATGTATACTTATTATATGTTAAATTATTTATAATACAGTATGTAGAGACCTATATGTATATGTGCGTGTGTTAGATTCATTTTTTCTAGCTAATTAAAACTTTTATATTTCCTAAATAATATTACCTAATTGATCTTATTAAGCGTTTAAACTTATTTTATTTAGCGTGGAACAAATTATTTTAATGGCTTAGGCTAATTAAATATTGTTTATTTGTATTCTCACAAGGCAGACCAAATTTTTGTTGATTAATAAAAAGTGAAAATATTTTATCGACGACTGTTCTTATATAATTATAATATTATGCTACAAAATTAAGAATTAATGACATATAGACAAAGTGTTTGCGGTTCTAATTATCTTTTCTATTATTCCCAGAACTCGCTTAAATACGCCTACATTCGACTACAAAAGCAACAATTTTCATACGATTGTATTAAGTTAAAGCAGGGCCGTCGAGAGCTTTGTTTGCAGTCGGAGTTAGAGTCGCTAGAAAGACCTCTTTTAAAATGAAATGTTCATAATGTTTTATATATCTATTTATTAATAAAAATCAGTCTTAAATATATTTTCTGTTAGTAAAAATAACATTAATTTTATAGGGGAGAAACCACCACAGGCCGTAAGTTTTCTCCAGACCTGGGAAAAAATCCCCATCTTCCCCTCAATGGTCCTAACTTATGATATGAATTATATGTAATCTAAGAAAATTGTTTAATTTTAACATTTTAAATGATTGCATGAATTATAAATCTGTTTTATTCATTTTGAAATTAATTATTGTACATTTTTGCTTATTTATGATTTATTATTTCATATATGAAATTAAATAAAATGTTAGCAAATAGCTTATAAATTAAACTAACCATTTACAATTGAAAGATGGAAATATATAAATCAATAATGATAATGGTAAATATCGATAAAGGTAAAGTGATTCTATATTAAAGAGAGAAGAGTAAAAAGAACTTTTAAGCGAATTCCACACAAAAAAAAAACAAAGATTCTATTATATTTATTTTGAAATAAATTATTGTTATATTATAATTCACATAATTTTTGAAATATTTTCTCTGCAAGGATTTGAGTATTATTTTAGAATTTGACAGCACGTAGAGCTTATATTTGAAGTTATAAATTGCTTATGAAAGCGAATTAGAACGGCGTTTGTTTGATTAAAAGCATGTTCAATAATGCAAGTTCCAAAATTAAAAGCATGTTCAATAATATATGAATGAAAACAAGATGCAAAGTTTAACATTTTAATATTGAATATATTCAAGAATTAACTTATTTAAAATCTTATTTTTTTTTATAAACGTTTTATTTGGTAACTGTAAATCTTCCATTCTAATTTTGATAGTAATTTAAATACAATTATAGCTCATTTTAGAGGATAGATTAATAATTGAGGGCCAAAGTGAAAAACTTGTATATAGGCTACATAAACGCCTTCATATTTATCCTTTCGATATTGGTGTGAGTAATTATTATTAATTTAATCTGTTAAAAATAGGCTTACATTATCTAATAAAAGATTAAGACGTAACATGACACAAAGAGAACAAGGCTGTGAAGAATGACGTATTTTTCTCTTTGCAGCCAGTACTATTAGCTACAGTCCACGTATGAATAAGTAGTCTAAGTTTACGTGATGAAAGCCAAAGAATATATTATATATACGGCATATTGACACTGCTGCACTAAGCTGGAAACTGTTATATTTTGTAAGGGTCTTGCTCACCTCATAGCCTATGTTACTGGATACAAGAACTAAATTATTTGTACTGTAATTTTAATGAGATAAACAAAAATTAATATATTTTTTTTTATATATAAAGTATATTTAAGAATTTAAAGCTTTGATGTCTTAGGGATGGTCGTCATCAATTTATTTGAATATTTTTTCCGATAATTAAAATTAAAAATCAATTATTTTTCATTCAGAGGAAATAAATAAGAGCATAAATATTTATTTTAATGCAAATCATTTAGCCTAAAGATTTAATATTAATTATTTAAATTTATCAATAATTATATTTTAATTCTAGAGATTTTTGTTTAAATAATCTATTGTACGGTATCTATTTTCCTAAATTATTCATTTTTATATATAAAAATTAACGATTTATATAAACTTAAGCTCGATTTAACCTTAAAACTCTCTTATTTCGGTGTTAATTATAAAATATTAACATAATTCTGAGAAATATCAGCGAGAAGAAAAGGTAGAGTTTTGTCTTAAAATGCTTAGTATCTAATTATTTCAGAAAATAATTTTAACTGTAATTATCAAATTATATATAGGATGTTTTCAGTTTAAGAAACATAATAACTAATCTCAATTAATTACATTTAAGTAATTAATATGTAAACGTCAACGTACGGTTTAATACGTCACGGTATCAATTGCTCTTCTCTCGTTATAACGAGGTAAAAGAAATGATTTGTAAATTACGAAATTAATTTTTGAACAAAGAATATTTTGTAACAGTCTATTTGGTGAAATAATTAAATATTTGCGCAAAGAACATTACGAAAGAAGCGTTATATCGAGTTCATTACGTTTCAAAAAATGGAGTTCTAATCATCATTTATTTGTATTTGCTACTTAAAAATTCAAATTTTTAAGCGGTTATAGTTTTTTTTTTTTTTAATCTCAAATAATTACAGATGCAACAGTGCATATGCTGGTATACAGCATATGCTGGTATACAGCATATGCACTGTTCTATACAAGTGTTTCTCAACCGGAAGTTCGTGGACCCCCGGAGATACGCGTGTCGTAAAGGGATGCCAGTAACGCTATTGTTTAGAAAATGAAGCGGTCATACAGATAATATTTTATGTTTACCGTATGATAAATTAAAATAGAAAAAAATATCATCTCTCTGTAACTTATCTGCGAGTCTATCTTAAATTGATGGGGACATTTTAAGGGATTACTCACAGAATTAGCGACATTTCTAAGAGGTTTTCGCTTCCAGAAAGATTGCTTAACTATTTTTTTTTTATTAAGGATAAATTCCAAGATTTCAACTTTATTTCTATGATAAATTCTATTGCTTTTAGGATAAATTTTAGGATTTCAACTTTATTTCTAGGATAAATTCTAAGATTGTAACTTTATTTCTCAGACAAATTCTTTTTTTAGGAGAAATTATAAAATTACAACTTTATTTTTTTCAGATAAATTCCTTACATTTAACATAAATTCTGAGATTAAAATTTACATTCTTTACTTTAATCCCATTTTTATTGTTAAAGATTGACCTCTATTAAATAGTGTAAAAATATTGAATATCTGATTAAATGCCTTTAACTACATCAACTGTCTCTAAAGACATATTTAATTTTATCTTGATAATTAATTTTGTTTACAACAAATGAAAATAGTTAAAAAGAAAACACGACTATCCTTATCAAGAACTATGAGCATTTTCGGTTTTAAAAACGGTAAATATAGACTCATTGCCTGGACTTATTTGATGGATTTATCAGCTGTATCGTTGTGTGATTTACACAACCCAAAAGTTGTAACTCTACAATATTTCCTAAAATAAAATACTTAGTCTATACTTAGACATATACTTAACGTAGCTTGAAACTTTAACTTTGTTATCTGATAGAAAATTCTATAAAATTATATCCATTTTTAACTATTTTTTGCCAAATAATTGGGACCGGCCGAAGTTTTTTGCGTGGACCTCGAGAAAAAGTTATTAGTTGGACCCCAAAAGATTTGTTTTTAGTAGAAATTTCTTATAATTTTATACTTGACAAAGAATTACAGAGAACAAATAAGTTCTATTATCCAATTTTCTTAGAAATTTGGAAGTGTGGGGCCCCCTCTGAGAGCGGTTTATCGGTCTTAGGCCCGAAAAACAGACGTCTGATCCGGCCCTGCATGTAATAATCAATAAAAGCATAGTTTTAATTTAATAATAATAGATAATTTTATATTTTAAAATTATTTTTATGTTTTTTTTAAATAAATTGCATGTTTTTATTCTTTTGAAATTTGGTACTTAACAGAATAATATACGTTTTAATTAATTTATTTAAATTTTTAACGATTAATTAGCGCAGAATAAAAAATTGTAGGGAAATAGTAAATAAATTCATTATTTTTTAAGTTAAATTTAAGAAATTTTTTAATTTTTTAATCAAATTTTACTAATTCATAAGGACAAATTGTATGTTATTTGAAAGAAATAATTGTTATATGACCATAATTTCTGCATAGAACAAAATTCAAAATAATGAAATAACACGAATAAACTAAATTTTTAAATATTATTCTTTTATAAAAATAAACTTTTGCTAATTTGAAACATTAATAACAGAGAGCTTAATCATTAAACCGGTCGCCATTTTGAAAACAAAATGGCGGACGAGCACGAAAATCTCGTCGTTGTTCTCGTGTACCGTACAAAACGTCACAAGTAACATTCTCACGTCACGAATAATTCTCGCTATGTAGAGTGTAACAAACTCTTCGCAAATTACAATAAATATATAATTATTATAACTATTATTTAAGTCAATAATGTTCAAAAAAACAATACTTTGCAACAGTGGCGCACTCCGGAGCCGAGTTTTAACTGATAAAAACATTTTAATGCTAATTCGATAAAAATCCCATCTTATGTGACCGCTAATTCATAAGACACAATACAATATAAATAAAAAAACAAAATAATTTAATTTGGGAAGAGTTTTTGGTAAATTTTCTAGTGTTTTTTTCTCCTTTTCTTTTGAGAGTACCAGAACCCCTTGGCACCCTCAAAGGAAAAAGAAAGAGCCTTGTAAAGCAGTGGCGCATCAAGGCTTTACACTGCTTTACAAGGCTTTACTCTTGATGCACCACTGCTTTACAATAGAATTTGTCGTTTAGTATTTCATATTCTATTTGTGATTCCAAAGTAGTCCAGATTATCCACTAGGCACTCGGATCTCGGACTCCGAAATTAGAAAAAATAAAGCAATTTTACTGTTGCAGTCGTATATCATAATTTATAAATAATTCTATAGCTGGAATTAGACATTATTCGTTAATGATGTAAAATTATGTAGATGGGCCTTAATCTTCTGTGCCTACGGCCCACGAAATGTCTTTATCCTTCACAGATTTTAAGTTTAAATTTCTGATTTTTGTTGTTTTTCCGTTTCTTTTTTTTTAAACAAAATCTAACGACATTGTCCAAACTTCTCATTGTACTTAGCAATGAGCAACTCAGCAGGAAAGACTTTCAAAGTATTCAATGAATTGACATCATGCCTATTTATACTCGATGTCGATATCGTGGTTTCTGACAGTGAAATTTTGTGATATTCGCCTGAAATTTACGAAATATCCCGATAAAACGCGAATTTATATTCATAAAAATATTAATTTAATAAAATAATTTTAATGACAAAGAAAATAACATTAATGGTTCTTCAACGTTATTTGGAATTTTTGAATAACGTCATAAATCAAAACATCCAAAATAAAAATAGCAGTTATAGTGTCGAAAACGAATACCAGATGGCGCCCTCAGTTCGTACGAAAACTATGACGTTGTTCTACATAAAAAAATTATATATATATAAAT